>NC_000083.6:72726987-72884487 GCF_000001635.26 Mus musculus | reverse complement strand
ATTTCATCCTAAAACAAAAGAAAATATCATCTTCTCAGCACCTCATGGTACCTTCTCCAAAATTGACCATATAACTGGTCACAAAACAGGTCTCAACAGATACAAGAAGACTGAAGTAATCCCATGCATACTATCAGATCACCACAGACTAAAGCTGGTCTTCAATTACAAGAACAACAGAAAGCTCACATACACATTGAGCTGAACAATGCCCTACTCAATGATAACTTGTTCAAGGAAGAAATAAAGAAAGAAATGAAAGACTTTTTAGAATTTAATGAAAATGAAGGCAAAACATACTCAAACTTATGGGACACAATGAAAGCTGTGCTAAGAGGAAAACTTATACCTCTGAGTGTCTCCAAAAAAGAAACTGGAGAGAGCATACACTACCAGCCTAACAGCACACCTCAAAGCTCTAGATCAAAAGAAACAAATACATCCAAAAGTCAGAAAATAATCAAACTCAGGTCTGAAATCACCAAGTAGAAACCAAAAGAACTATACAAACAATCAACAAAACCAGGAGCTGGTTCTTTGAGAAAATCAACAAGATAGATAAATCCTTAGCCAGACTATTCAGAGGGCACAGAGACAGTATCCAAATTAACAAAATCAGAAATGAAAAGGGAGATATAACAATAGAATCTGAGGAAATCCAAAAAAGTAATCTATCTACTACAAAAGCCTATACTCAACAGAGCTGGAAAATCTGGATGAAACGGACAATTTTCTAGACAGATACAAATACTAGTGTTAACTCAGGATCAGCTAAACCATCTAAACAGTCCCATTATGCCTAAAGAAAAAGAAGCAGTCATTAAACGTCTCCAAACCAAAAAAAGCCTAGGACCAGATGAGTTTAGTGCAGAATTCTATCAGACCTTCAAAGAAGACCTAATACCAATACTTTTCGAACTATTCCACAAAATAGAAAATGGGCTGAGAAAGAAGTTAGGGAAATGACACCCTTCACAATAGTCATAAACAATATCAAATATCTTGGTGTGACTCTAACCAAACAAGTGAACGATCTGTAGGACAAGAACTTCAAGTCTCTGAAGAAAGAAATTGAAGAAGACCTCAGAAGATGGAAAGATCTCCCATGCTCAAGGATTGGCAGGATTAATATAGTAAAAGTGGCCATCTTACCAAAAGCAATCTACAGATTCAATGCAATCCTTATCAAAATTTCAACTCAATTCTTCATAGAGTTAGAAAGAACAATTCTCAAATTCATTTGGAATACCAAAAAACCCAGGATAGCGAAAACTATTCTCAACAGTCAAAGAATTTCTTGGGGAATCACCATTCCTGACCTCAAGCTGTACTACAGAGCAATTGTGATAAAAAACAAAAACAAAAAACCCTGCATGTTATTGTTACAGTGACAGGCAGGTAGATCAATGGAATAAAATTGAAGACTCAGAAATGATCCCACACACCTATGGTCACTTGATCTTTGACAAAGGAGCTAAAACCATCCAGTGGGAAAAAGACAGCATTTTCAACAAATGGTGCTGGTTCAACTGATGGTCAAAATGTAGAAGAATGTGAATTGATCCATTCTCATCTCCTTGTACAAAGCTCAAGTTCAAGTAGATCAAGGAACTCCACCTAAAACCAGATATACTGAAACTTATAGAGGAGAAAACAGGGAAGAGCCTCACATGGGCACAGGGGAAAGTTTCCTGAACAGAACACCAATAGCTTATGCTCTAAGATCAAGAATTGACAAATGGAACCTCATAAAATTACAAAGCTTCTGCAAGGTAAAGGACACTGTCAATAGGACAAAACAGCAACCAACAGATTGGGAAAAGATCTTTACCAAACCTACATATGATAGAGGGCTAATATCCAATATATTAAAAAAAAAAAACAAACAAACTCAAGAACCTACACTCCAGAGATCCAAATAACCCTATTAAAAATGGGGTACAGAGCTAAATAGAGAATTGTCAACTGAGGAATATAGAATGGCCAAGAAGCACCTAAAGAAATGTTCAACATCCTTAATCATCAGGGAAATGCAAATCAAAACAACCCTGAGATTCCACCTCACACCAGGCAGAATGGCTAAGATGAAAAAACTCAGGTGACAGCAGATGCTGGCAAGGATGTGGAGACAGAGGAACACTCCTCCATTGCTGGTGAGATTGCAAGCTCGTACAACCACTCTAGAAATCAGTCTGGCGGTTCCTCAGAAAATTGGACATAGTACTACCTGAGTGTAACTGTCCAGTAGCCATGGATGAACTGGGTTATTTGAAAGGGGGTGGTGGTGGCTGGAAATGAAAAAGGACAGGGAGGGAGAGAAGGAGGAAGCCAAGACAAAAGTTTTTGACCAAGGCTCCAATTTAAGAGTCAGCACTGTGTTTATATAGGGAGAGCCCACAGACCCATCCTTTGTTTCAGCTGGATTATGTTGCAAATCAGGCTCAGCAGGCAGTCTACTCCTGTTAGACATTGACTCCACCCTGGGTCATTAAGGTCCAACTGTGACACTTAAGGAATACTTAGCCTGCTCAAGGCTGGGGGAAGGGCACACCTGAGGACCCAGCTATACCACTCATGGGCTGTACCTAGAAGATGTTCCAACGTATAATAAGGACACAGCTCCACTATGTTCATAGCAGCCATATTTATAATAGCCAGGAGCTGGAAAGAACCCAGATGACCTTCAACAGAGGAATTGGATACAGAAAATGTGGTACATCATTTACACAATGGAATACTACTCAGGTATTAAAAACAATGACTTCATGAAATTCTCAGGCAAATGCATGGAACTTGAAAATATCCTGAGTAAGGTAACCCAGTTACAAAAGAAAATACATGCTATGTACTCACTGATAAGTGGAGATTAGCCCAAAAGTTCAGAATACCCAAGATACAACTCACAGACCATATTAAGCTCAAGAAGGAAGACCAAAGTGTGGCTGTTGCAGTGCTTCTTAGAAGGGGGAACAAAATACTCACAGGAGGAAATATGGAGACAAAGTGTGGAGCAGAGACTGAAGAAATAGCCATCCAAAGACTGCCCCACCTGGGGATTCATCCCATATACTGTTGCCAAACCTGGACGCTATTGCAGATGCCAACAAGTGCTTGCTGACAGGAGCCTGATATAGCTGTCTCCTGAGAGGCTCTGCCAGAGCCTGACAAATACAGAGGCGGATGCTTGCAGCCAACCATTGGACTGAGTACAGGGTCCCCGATGAAAGAGTTGGAGAAGGGACTAAAGGAGCTGAGGGGTAGGCAGTCCCATGGAGGGAACAACACTGTCAACTGTCCAGACCTCCTAACCCCCAGAGCTCCCAGGGACTGGACCACCAAATAAAGAATACACAAGGAGGAACCCAGGCCTCCAGCTGCATATGTGGCAGAGGGTGGCCTTATTGTACATCAGTGGGAAGAGGGGCCCTTGAGCCTGAGGGGGTTCGATGTCCCAGTGTAGGGGAATGCAGGGCAGGGAGGCCGGAGTGGGTGGGAGTGTGGGAGCACCCTCATAGAGGCAGGGGGAGGGGGATAGCATAGGGGGTTTCTGGAAGGGAGACCTGGAAAGGGGAGAAAGGGGATAACATTTGAAATGTAAATAAAGAAAATATCCAATAAAAGAAAAAAAAGGAAAGAAAAGAGAAAAGAAGAGAAGAGAAGAAGAAAGAAAAAAGAAAAGAAAAGGAAAGGAAAGGAAAGGAGAGGAGAGGAGAGGAGAGGAGAGGAGAGGAGAGGAGAGGAGAGGAGAGGAGAGGAGAGGAGAGGAGAGGAAAGGAAAGGAAAGGAAAGGAAAGGAAAGGAAAGGAAAGGAAAGGAAAGGAAAGGAAAGGAAAGGAAAGGAAAGGAAAGGAAAGGAAAGGAAAGGAAAGGGAAACAAATAGCTGTCAGTACTGATTTGAGGCCCCGAGGGAGAGAGAAAGAGATCAAAAGTCAACATCTGTGATTCTACAAATAGAAAATGAAATGTTTCCCAGGCAGGCTGGGAAGTGGCTTGGCTAGTCCCATTAACATGGCTGTGCTCAGTCCACAGCCTTTAAAGGAAACACCGGACTGGGGTGATTCGGCAGGTGTGTCAGCCTCCCAGAGGAAACTAGGGGTGGGTCTGAAAATGCCTGGGAGCCAGCAAGGTGAGCTGAGGGGCACCCTGATCCTCACTGGAGAATTTTCTGACAAGGCAGGATGAGCTGGTACCCAGATGTAGGATACATTGCACAGTCCCTGCTCTGCCAGGCCTGAGCCAGGCAAGAGTGGACATTGCCTGACCCTTCCTCTAGCTGAGGACTGGGTTTATCGAGACTCCAGGAAGTCTTCCCAGAGTGTTGAACCTTCTTGCTCAGTGTTCCCAGCAGGTTATTTCTCAGAGGCAAACCATCCTGTGGTAGGAATCAGGCAGGGAGCATGGCATGGCAGAGCCCGTCATGGCCAGCATGGTTAGGGAGTCAGTGGGGTCTCTCCAGACACCAAGGTCTCCCTGAAATCCTTGAGATGGAGACCTGGATGGGTTTCCTCCTCAGGGTTGTCAGAAGAGGTGACAAAAGTAAAAATGCTGTGTGACCCAGCTAGTTAGAGAGGTCTTTCTGGAGGGTGAGAATGACACTAATCCCTTTGCAACCTCTCTGACAGGATCCTGCAAGGTGGGCGGGGGGGGGGGGGGGGCTGGATTTATAGAAGGAACTGAGTCTCTGAGAGATAAGTAACCATGTCCTAGCTCTAGGAATTCTTAAGAGGCAATGTTTGAGGGGAGTCCAAGGTTAGTGATCCACCCGGAAAAATCTGCCTCAGTTCCTAGAAATTGAAAAACACTCAACTTTAGTCCCAGTTTTAATTAATTAGCCCTGTAAACATAAGCAAAATCTTTTGTCTCCCATGGCTTGTTCATTTTGAAAAGCATTACATATTAATAAGACTTCTGGTCTTATAAGGTGCCTGGCACATAGCAAATGCTCCGGTGGATCCCAATTTGTCTTCTTTTGAGACCTTTATGCAGAGGTATACATTATGGAGGTTTAGGTTTGTGTCATTTATTGGCCTTGGAAGACCCTGGCCTCCCTCAGGTGAGGGCTGAGATCTGGGACTGAAGTGGGTCTCCAACAGAGCTCTTGAGGTCTGTTGCTCACCTCAAAGGTTTGCTCGACAAGCTCATGAAGTCCCTCACCACCGTACATGGCCTCAGCTCCTCATACCTTATCCACTTAGCCCAAGGACGGCATCGAGACAGACTCACCTTGGCCCAGCTGTAGTTTACTCTCCCCTGCTCTGAATTCCAGCCAAGAGCAAAAATCAGATGTACCGGCCTTGGGAACATTGGTTCCTCAGTGTCTGGCAGGTCTCCCAGCTGGAGGGAAAACAAGCCCCCGTGAGAAGGTGCTGGAAAGCCAGGTGGAGAACAGCCGGCTCCTGAGCTCCTGAAGTCTTCTCACTAGTGCTACAGTTTAAAGGCCACTGCTGAAGATCCAAGAAGGGTCTCCAGGCGATCCGGTGAGGAGCCATGGGCTACAGTCTGTGGCTAGAATGGAATGCTCAGACTTACACCTTCATGGCTTCAGAGTCTTCACATGCCACCCAGCAACGGCTCGCTTCTGACGTCACCCCAGCCAAACAGAATCAGTGTCCTTTTACGCTTGAATGGCAAGTGTATAAATAAACACTTTCTTTCTATAGCCAATCTTCCTAGACGGTTGGATTATGGTCTTTATATGCCATAAAATGCTAAATATTCACTGTGCTTAACCCAGTAAGTCTTCACCCCTGATGTTCTATTCGGGGATATGAGTAGAGATATATACATATTCAGGCTATTGTATTGCTCTTTAGAATGGCAGAAAAACTGGAATAGCATAATGTTTACCAACAAAGAGATGTTCAGTTATGACATGCATTTATGATGGATAAATATACACATTAGAAGTTATGCTTGTGCCCCCAATGGAAGAGCTAGAGAAAGTACCCAAGGAGCTGAAGGAGTATGTAACTCTATAGGAGGAAGAACAATATGAACTAACCAGTACCCCCCAGAACTGTGCCTCTAGTTGCATATGTAGCAGAGAATGGCCTAGTCGGTCATCAATGGGAAGAGAGACCCCTTGGTCTTACAAACTTTATGTGCCCCAGAACAGGGGAACGCCAGGGCCAGGAAGTGAGAGTGGGTAGGTTGGGAAGCAGGGCCGGGGCGGAGGGGAAGGATATAGGGGACTATAGGAATAGCATTTGAAATGTAAATGAATAAAATATCTAAAAAAAATGTTTTAAAAAAGAAGTTATGCTTGTGATCACTGCTAATGACCAAGAGTATATAAGGATTATGTGAAGAACATATGGAATATTTATGTGAAATATTTATATATTTATACACTATACCTATAATATATAATATTCTAAAAGAAAAACTATAAATGTGAACTGTACCTTTTGTGGATTATTTAATGTGGTTTTCATTCTCTTTTATTTAATCTTTTTTTTATTTACCATAATTTCCTCTCAGAATAAAAATTGTATTTGTTAAAAGAGGAAAATCAATTTGTCTAAAATGGTACTCCTTAAAGAGCTGATTTCTTCAGTTTGCAGAAAAAGCTTTAAGGCTGGAGGTATAGCTCAGTCGCTGAGTGTTTGCCCTATGATGTGGAAGGCCCTGAGATTTTTTTTTGTTGTTGTTGTTCTGTTTTTCATCTTGTTTTGTTTTGTTTTGATTGACAGAAAGAGCCCCTGGAAAGAAATAAGAGGCCAAGACAGTAAATAGCCAGACTTAAAAATGTTTTAAGCTAGGCAGAGTGGGCCATGGCTTTAATCTCACCCCTTGGGAGGCAGAGGCAAGCAGACCTCTTTGAGTTCAAGGCCAGCCTGGTCTACATAGAAAGTGCCAGAACAGCAAAGGCTACATAGTGAGACCTTGTCAAAAAAATAAAAAATAAATAGAGCGTTAGCGACTAGGGAAATGTGCCTGCTGTGAAAGCACGAGGACCCGAGATTGAATCCCCAGCACCCACATAAAAAACCTCAGGCTTGATGGTATGCTTTTATGATGCAGCATGGGGGCGGGGCAGTAGTGGGAAACGGGTAGGCAGATCTCTGAAGCACATTGGCCAGGCAGCCTAGCCAAATCCATGAGCTGCAGATTCAGTGAGAGATCCTGTCTCAAAAAGAAAGTAGAGAGCGACAGAGCAAAGAAGCCTGCCATCCATGCCAGCATTGACCTCTGGCTCAGTTTATAATTCAATGATGCTGGTCTCTTCTTAATCACAGCTAATTGTTTAGCTCCAGCTAACCAGCATCAATTGTCCCAGTAATGCAAAGTTTTTGCTTTAGTAGATCTGGTATCTTGTTAATCACAGCTGATTCTTCAGTCCCAGCTAACCAGAACCACAGAAAATTCACAATCAAAATAGCAATGGCCCTGATAATAGTCTTTAATCTTCACTCTGAAATTACACAAGCCAGGCCTCTGTCTTCTGCACTGATCTCAACATTATCTTCCAAGCTCCTACACAACATCTGACAGAGCTCTTAACACTGAATGGATCTTCTAGCCCAAAGTTCCAAAGTCCTTCCACAGTCCTCCCCAAAACATGGTCAGGTTGTCACCAGAATACCCCACTTCTGGTACCAATTTGTCTTAGTCAGGGTTTCTACTCCTGCACAAACATCATGACCAAAAAGCAAGTTGGGGAGGAAAGGGTTTATTGAGCTTACACTTCCATACTGCTGTTCATCACCAAGAAAGCCAGGACTGGAACTCAAGCAGGTCAGGAAGTAGGAGCTGATGCAGAGGCCATGGAGGGATGTTCCTTACTGGCTTGCTTCCCCTGGCTTGCTCAGCCTGCTCTCTTATAGAACCAAGACTACCAGCCCAGAGATGGTCCCACCCACAAGGGGCCTTTCCCCCTTGATCACTAGTTGAGAAAATCCCTTACAGTTGGATCTCATGGAGGCATTTCCTCAACTGAAGCTCCTTTCTCTGTGATAACTCCAACCTGTGTCAAGTTGACACAAAACTAGCCAGTACAGCTGGGGATGAGGTCCAGTGTGTAGAGCTGGCCTACCTGTGTTCAGTCCATAGCCATGGATGTGTGTGTGTGTGTGTGTGTGTGTGTGTGTGTGTGTGTGGTGTTGAGGTA
Source organism: Mus musculus (assembly GCF_000001635.26). Classification (NCBI taxonomy): domain Eukaryota; kingdom Metazoa; phylum Chordata; class Mammalia; order Rodentia; family Muridae; genus Mus; species Mus musculus. Next base: position 72,876,376 of record NC_000083.6, on the reverse strand, counting down.
TAAGAAGGTTTGGTGGCTGTTTATTATGTTAATGTCACTTAGCCAAAAGCACAAAGGAATTTCCCCCTATGTGGTCCATGTTTGGGCTGGCCACAGAGACTTGTAGAACTTGAAACAGCCAGCATTTTAAAGCCCCAATTGGTTGCCATAGGGCCAAGCATGCAGCTGCTGCTGCTCTTCTGTTTTGCCTGAGTCCACAGCCTTGAGTCTTAGCTACTTCTCATCCTGGGCCAGGTTGTATTGGGGGTCTATGAGTCCCAACTAATCCTGCAGGTCACCAAAGGACCATGAGACAAAAACAAATTCCAATTGGTCTTAGGGATGCTAGCCTGTCTTTGTGGGGTCTGGTTTGTTCTTGCTCTGTCCAGTTCACTTCCATCTTTCCTTCTCAACTCCTGGCCCCAAAGATGGAGGGAGGCACCAGGCATGGAAACTGCCACCCTGTGCAGAGTAGTCAACAAACTCCCACACCTGTGTGAAACCCAATTTCCCTAAACATCTGTAGTCTATATCACTCAGAGGACTTCTTCTCATCAAATCCCAGGAGCAAAGTGAGGTGTCTGGTGACAGGGGCCTCCAAGAGAGGATTTCACTCCAAGACACTCTGTAAAGCTCATCTGTCTTCCATGACAGCACCCCAAACTCCCCATCCTTCCCTTGGAAACTCAAAGTCACCTGTTCTGTAGGATAACTGGGCTAGTTTCCTTCAGATAAGGATGGGGGAAGAAGGGATGTATATTTCTAGATTATAAACAGAACAACGAAATGCAGTGTTTGGACTGTGTTAGATCCTGATTTGGATAAGCCATCTCTAAAAAGATAGCCTGAGATAACTTGGAGACTCATATGAAATGACACAGTGCCTGAGAATGAGTTGTCCTAGCCTCTTTGGCTGCTATCATGATGTTCCAGATCAAGTGACTGACAAATAATAAATAAATCCCTCCTTATAATTCTGGCGGCTGGGAAGTCCAAGGTCAAGTAGCCAGGTGAGTCAGAACCACTTCCTGGTTCACTTCTGGCTTTATCATCTCCGATGCCTTTGGAGTTGATGATCTCCCATGTGACAGCAAAGAGCCCTTAGAACCACCTCCTCAAAGCTTCACCTCCAGAAACCATCACACCAATGATTAGGGTTTAACACATGAGAGTTCTGAGGAACACAAACCACTAGGTTCCATGGTATGGGACAAAGGGGACCTTTTCTGAGTAGTGGATGTTGATATTTCTCTTATGACTTGATCCAACCTTTTATATATGTGAACTGGCCATTCTCACAGCCCTGGCTCTGATGCATGGTAGGGCTTTGTCATTTATGTGTAAGCATCTCCAGCTGATTCTCTGCCTGAGAACACAGTAAAAAGAAAAAAGAGTTAAACCCTGATGGTTAGGGTGGCAGTTCCTCAGCACATATTGCTTCCTGTGGTCTCATACCCACTGTCTATACCTGGTGTCCACACTGGGTGTTTATATTTAGTGTCTGTACCGAGTGTCTACACCTAATGTCTCAGTTACTTTCCTGTTGTTAAAGGGAAAAAGTAATTTAAGGGAGAAGGGTTTATCTTGACTTACTGTTCTAGGAGTTCATCCCATCATGGTGGGGAAGACACAGCAGCAACTGAGAGGCAAGGAACAAAAGCAGGAAGCTGGCTGGTCACATCGCATCTGCAGTCAGGAAGCAGAACAGAATGAATGCTAGTGTTTAGCCCCTTTCTTCATTTTATGTAAACTAGGAACCAAGCCTAGGGAATGATGTCACCCACTTTTAAGGTGAATCATCCCACTTCAGTTAACCTGATTAAAGAAAGCCCTTCGCAGGCAAGGCCAGAGGCTTATCTCCTAGGTGGTTCCAGACTCTTTCACATTGACGCCTGGGAAGACAGGACTGGAAGGATTCCAGAATTCAGCCATGCCTTTCCATTTCCCATTTGGAGAAGTGGTAACTAAGGCCCAAACTGGCAAAGAACACAGGATCAAGAGCCAGAATTGGTGACACAGACTACATCAGGTGTGATAGGCAATGAAAGGAAGAGATTCTGATGAGGGCCAGTGGAAAGAGGTACAAGGAAGAGGTTCTATGTTGGTCCCTGAAGATGGTTAGAAGAAACAGAGGGTGGGGTACAATCACGGAGGCACAAGAAGAGTGAAACAAAATTAAGGGACCTTGATGTCCCTGAAAGAGATGAAGAGAACCCATGGTAGGGAGAGGATTGTTATGCCATTTGGGAGACCCAGGTAAAATGTAAATGCAAAGGCCCCTGTTGGCTCAGGAAAGCTCCCCTTCTCAGGCTTGCCAACCACTACCCCAGCCTAGAGATTCATGAGACCCCGAAAGGCTGGCAACCTTTATACCAGACAGCTTCAGCATCTACATAGGGATGGACATAAGGTCCTAGGCAAGTCACCTGTGCCAGCTGACACGTATCCTAACCCAATGGGTAGCCAGCAAATGCCCTAAACCCAAGATATCTTGAGATGTGCTCCCACCCTGGCCTTCCCCATGCCCAGGAGTCTACTCTTAGCAATGAAACCCTGCTCAGAGGATAGCTGGGCACAGACGGAGAGGAGAAGGCCTGACAAGGCCTGAAGCACTGTGAGGTAGAGAACTGTGAGGTATCAGCGAACTGGAAAGGGAGCAGTCAGGAACCAAATGTGGACTCCCTTGCGCCATCAGACTGCCTTCAGAAAGCACAAATTCTTTGGTAGAATTATCAAGAATTTCACACAGTAAATGTGGAGCAGGGTCCTCCTTGGGATGAACTGGCCCACATCCTCCATGCTTACTGTGCCTAGAGGTCTTTACCGTGATCCCTGGCTCCCAGAAGGACGAGGAATACATCACGTAAGTATAAACAGGGGACAACACGGTTGAAGGTGGTGGAGACAGAGAGACACGAAGTCATACAAGGGAGTCTTCGGAGAACCCATACTATTCTCAAGAGCTAATGATGTTCTATTGTTGGTTTTTGTGCATGTTCATGTGTATGCAGGTACACATGCACATGTGGGTAGATGCATGTAGATGCCAGAGGATAAATGTGGGTGTTATTCTGTAGGAAGCTATCTATACACCTTACTGTTCTTTTTGAGTCAGGGTCTATCTCTGGTCTGGAGCTTTACACAGTAGGATAGGCTGACCTGCATGTCTTAGGGATCTACCTGTCTCTACCCCCGGGTGCCACCACACCTGCCATTTCCATGTGGGTGCTGGGAACCAGGCTCAAGCCCTTATATTTTCGAGGTCACAAACACTTTACTGACCAAGGGAATCTCTGCATCTGCCTCTTTAAACTCTATTTTGATTTTCTGTGCCTGTACACTATCCTTTGACCTTCAAAACAACATCAGCCCTATAAAAACGAAGATGTGGCTGCCTGGAAATAAATATTTTTGGGAGCTGCAAAAATATTTTTATTTGGTGAACTTTCTTGTATTCCTTGTCTAAATAAGAATATTCACTTGAATATAAATTCGTGATGCTGTCTTGCTTTTAAATGTCAACCTAAAAAATAGAGGCACTAAAAAAACACTGCCTGTATTTATAAGGTACTATTTCCATGTTACTGTTTACAAATGCCTTGCTATTCATCAAATACATCATGACATGTGTCTGCCATTCCAGATTTGCCTCAGTGCCACTAAACAAAATAGAACAATTTCATAGCCTAAAATTTCTCTGTGCTCCATAGTTTTGAAATCTTCTAAGATGCCCGGAGTCAGGACCATTCAGTATGCAGTCTTGCGAGTGTGTCCTTCTCCTTTTATACACATTTAAGTTTCCCCCGTGTCTTCTCAGGCATTAGCAGTTTGTGGTTTTGGTGCTGAATAATATTCCATTTGTGCATGTACCGGAGTTTATTCATGCATCTACTTAACCTACTTGGTTGCTTTAGATAGGGTTTCTCACTGAATGTGGAACTCATCTGTCCAGCTGGGTTGACTGGCCAGCCAGTCGATGATCCAGGAATCTGCCTATCCCAGGACTGGGGTTACAGGGGCACACCACCATGCCCAGCTTTTTAAGTGGGTGCTGCAGATCTGAATTCAGGCCCTTATGTTCTCCCAGTAAGCAGTTTGTCTGACAAGCCGTCTCCCCTGTCCCGACTTATGGTACATTTTCTTAAACTCTGAGACTATTCATCTTACCATTACTGATGGGAAGATAGCCTGGTGCTCTCCTCTCTGATGGAAAGAATTCCAGCCCCTTTCCCTCCCTGCTGTGCCCATCTTAGGAACCTTCGACTTCACCCCAGGACCACACTCCACTGGCACTGTATCCTTGTGAGAAGCACAAGATCAAGAAACCAGCTACAGCTGGTTTCATCTTTGTGTTCTCAGATCCTCACAAAACATTGCAACTGTTCAAAAAGGAGTGTGACAGGCCCGTGCAGGAGGGGGGGGGAGCTTTGTCTTTGCCATGGTAGACATGAAAACCGACCTTCAATCTGTGTCTCAGCTAAGTCAGTTTGCCCATTCTCGGCTGTTCCCTTTCGACTTCGAGCCTGCTGAGATGGTTGCAAAGAATTTAATGGCAGAATCTCCAGTTGTATTGTTCTCTGTCCAAGCTATAGATAGCTATTTAATCTCATCCAGTATCTATTTACTTACATTTCTGTGTGTTCAGCTCCAATGGTATCACTCTCTCCATTACTAGACAGACCCTTAGCAGCAGTGACTATGCGCGTGGGCTAGAGTGGGCTGAGGAAGTGCTTGCTAAATAAACAGTATGAGAGAGTGGTAGGAACTCAGGAGGCAGGGAGTAGGATATTTGATTCTGTTGATTCACTCTGATCGCTGTAGGGGCTTGCCTTGTTTCCCAAAGGAAGTCTGAGTTCCAGTGAGCTGAGACAAGAGACACAGTGCCCTGTTGAAACCACCCCCATTCATCTTCACACCAACACATGAATGGATTTGTACCAACCCTGCTGGCTCAACTTTTATTGTCGATCTTTTAAAAATTGGTTCTACTTCTTTCAACATCCCCCACCACAACCTCAAGTCCCCCACTAAAAACTTGGTGTTAACAACCTGGTAAGTTTCTTCCTGTGTTGTTCTCAGTTGAGAGAGACTTACATATAAAGACATGTGACTATACCTATGTGCTACCATACTCAGCAATGGGGCTGCTATAGCTTCAGGCAAGAGGATATATGTATGGGTATGTGTATATGTATGTGTACATATATCCTTTAAAGGCACAAGTGTTTTGCTTTTTCCAATCGATATATGGTGAAAATTTATCCAAGTCCATTGGAGCATCTCTAATTTGGACATTTTAATATTTCATAGAGCCTCTGCACTGTAATTTATCCAGCCATTCCCTGGCAGAGGGGCAATGCTTGATTTATTGGTCACTTGTTCTTGAGAAGGACAGCTGCTGAGAATTCTCTGATCTCCCTGCCAAAGTACACTGTCCCCATTTTATCACTGACCCCTGTCACCATCCAGGTGCTTACCTGAGCCTCCCAGGACTCGGAGTTCCGAGTTCTTCCATTGAGTCTAAATCTGTATGGGTTTCAATATTTCATCTTAATGGGATCTATGGCTTTTGAAAATAGAATCTTGGCTTTCTGGCCTGTTTCCGGAGGAGATGACTTTCTAACTTAATGGCATCAACCATACTAATCCTGTCTGAAATCTAATCAACATATCAGACAAGGGAAGAGAATTGTGTTTTAAGTGAAATGAAAGAGGTTTTTACAATAAGATGTTCCTCCTCTTGATCACAAGCTCTGAAATGAGCCCTGATTATCTGCCAGGAACAATTTCCCAGGGGCTCCTTCCTTGAAGGGGTGGGGGTACCCCTTCAAATGGAAGCCACTTTGTCTAGGGTCCTTCCCAGAGCCAATGCTCTTCAGTAGCACCAACATGATGGCAACTTCCAATTTTCTTATTTTTTTCCTTAACATAATATTTTTACTGATTATTTGAAAAGTTCATCCAATGCGTCCTGATCACACTTGATTCCCATTTCTCCAAGGTCCACCTTCCCACCCTTTTGCCCCATCACCCCCTCACAAAAAAAGAAGAAACATATGCCAAGTCCAATTTGTGTTGCTCATATACTCATGGGAGCATGGCCAACTTCCCAGTGGCCAGCCCCTTAAGGAGAACCGAATGCTTTCTCATCCCCTACTCCCACCACACCAGAAGTTTATTTGTTCAATGCAGAGCATTGAGACAGAGGAGATGACTCGATGGGAAAAGGGTATTTTCTGCTCAAGCATGAGAAATGGAGTTCAGCTCTCCAGGATCCATATAAGACACGCTATGCTTGTAACAGCAGTTCTGGGAGTCAGAGATGAAAGGATCCTTGAAACTCATCAGCCAGCGAATCTTAGCCAGTCAATAAGCTTCAGATTCAGTGAGAGAGACCTTGTCTCAAAACAAAAGCAACAACAAAACCAAAACAATAGAACCAACAAACCAACTGTCTTAGTTAGGGTTTCCCTTGCTGTGAAGAGACACCATGACCAAGGCAACTCTTATCAAGGAAAGCAGTTTCCGAGGTTCTGTCCATTATCACCATGACAGGAAGCATGGTATCCTGCAGTAGACCTGGTGCTGGAGAAGGAGCTGAGGGTTCTATGTCTTGATCCAAAGGCAGCCAGAAGGAGACTCTCTTCCACAGGCAGCCGGGAGGAGAGTCTCTTCCACACTGGGCAGAGTTTGGCCATAGGACTTCAAAGTCCATCCCCACAATGACTCACTTCCTCCAACAAAGCCACACCTACTCCAATAAGGCCATACCTCCTGACAGTGCCACTTCCCACTGGCCAAGCATATTCAAATCACCACACCAATCAACCAACCAACCAAGACAAAGCAGAGTGCAACTGAGGAAGATATATAATAGAGTCACTGGCTGAGAAAGCTATAAGGAGCAAGCAAGTCAGTGAGCAGCACTCTTCCATGGCCTCTGCATCATCTCCTGCCTCCAGGTTGCTACCCAGTTTGAGTTCCTGCCTTGGCTCCTTTTGAGGGATTCAGGATAGGTATGTCAAATAAACCCTTTCCTCCCCAATTTGTTTTTGGGTGTGGTGTTTTATCACAGCAATAGTCATCGCAATTAAAACACCCAGACTGCATAATGAGCCCCTTCATCAAAAGTCAAAAAGGAGGAGGAGTTGGAGGAGGACTTAGAGGAGGAGGAGGAGGAGGAGTTGGAGGAAGAATTGGAGGAGGAGAAGGAAGAGGAGGAAGAGAAGCAGAAAAAGGAGAAGGAGGAGGAGAAGAAGGAGGAGGAGGCATAGGAGTAGGAGAAGAAGAAGAAGAAGAAGAAGAAGAAGAAGAAGAAGAAGAAGAAGAAGAAGAAGAAGAAGAAGAAGAAGAAGAAGAAGAAGGAGAAGAGGAGGAGGAGGAGGAGGAGGAGGAGTTTAGTATCTTTTGGCTTTTTCTTGAGTTATATGTACAGTAAACATGCAAATCTCTACTCCCAACTCAAAATAGTTGAGTTTTATTATGTTGTTGTATGTAGCATAAGTTAGTTCTTTTTTATTGTGGCATAATATTTCATTGGATTAAAGTGCCCTTGCCAGTAGAACCAGTCTAGTGATGAACACCAGGCTGTTACCAGTTTTCAGGTATGAGCAAGTATGAATTAAGTAGTTGTGTACATTCCCAGGTACAACCTTTGTGGATTATTATGCTTCTCTGTCTTGAATTCATTATCCCCAAAAGTTTTGTCACTGGTGACACAGGAGGCCCTTAGCTCTATTAGTTGGGACTCCTGCATGCATTTCCACATACTTACACTGACAGACACTTCCAGGGACAATTTTTGAGATTTCCAGTTTTTCCACACCTTGCCAACACTTGGTATTTTTAGTCTTTTTAGGTTTCAACATTTTGATGGGTAGCATACTATATCCTTGTGATATTAATTTGTACTTCCTCTTGGTGCCATCGAATCTTACTAACCATGCGCCCCTTCCCTCCTTCCTGCCTTCTTCCCTCTCCCATTAGAACTTAAAGACATGTGGTTGGCATCAGATCTTGGAAGCTCTGCCAGCTGTTGAGTAACTGAAGGTCTCTGGTCAGTGCTGCTCCACTCTTTCCATTGAGAGTCTTGGAGGCAGCTGCTGTGGACTCTCCTGGAGAGCAGCTTGCTTACCATGTCTGGCTTTTGCTTCCAATGAAATGTGGGTTTCTTTCCTGGCTTACCATTATTAGGTGTGAAATTTTGGCAGGTTCACCTATGGTCATTAATTCTGTAGCAAATGACCTGAGCTATGGTGCCTGGTGTTTTGATCAGTAGCCCAAATGGTCCTGTGAAGATTTATTTTAAAAACGTGATTAACATTTATAATTGGTAGCTTCAGAGGAAACTACACTCTGGGTTCATCCAATCACTTGAAGGCCTTTAAATTGAGCAGAGCTACCTGAACAAGGGATTCTCTTCCAGGTTTGAACAGAATGGTTGGTGAGATGGCTTGGTGGTCAAGGAGCTTGCCACAGAATCTGATGCCTGATGACCTGAGTTCAGTCTCTGGAATTTGCCTGAGAGAGCCCACTCCCAAAAGTTGCCCTCTGACCTTAGCACATACACCAACATATACAAATAAACATACCAAAAGATTTGTTAAAGAAAAGAATGCAAGATAAAAGCCCAACTTTAGTTTCCAGCCTCTGTCCCTTGCATCAGACTGAAGACTGCCAACATCAACTTTCACCCAAGTGTTCAGCCTCCTTGCCTGATCTGATTCTGGACCTGTCAGCCCCCAACATCATATGGACAGCTTTGCTAAAATAAGTTACTCTCCTGTTGATTCTGTTTATCTGGAGACCCATGATGCTCTACTGCACTCTCAAGCCTTGGTTTTCTGTGCAGTAGGAGGCAACTAAAGTAATCCAGCTAAGTTGTGGTGAGGACCAGACACAGTTTCTTGAAACCCTTCTCCCTTACCACACAACCTGGTTCTTCTCTCCCCTCTCTTGTTCTCTCCTCCCATGTAGGGTAAGTTCTAGAAATTTCCCTGGAAAGGTCAGAGGCGTCCTCCTAGCTTCAGGAAGAGAAGGGAAGAAAGTGGGAAAAAAAAAAAGCCCAAAAAACAAATTGAGCTAAGCCTTTGTGAGAAGTGGTGTCAGATAAGAAACAAGGTGAAGATGTACCACAGACCAACACCACACACTGCTCACCACACACTGCACACTTCACATTGAACACCACACACTGCACACCACACACTGCTCACCACACACTGCACACCTCACACTGAACACCACACACTGCACACCACACACTGCTCACCACACACTGCATACCTCAGAATGCACACCTCAGACTGAACACCACACACTGCACACCACACACCTCACACTGCTCACCACACACTGCACACCTCACACTGCCCACCACATACTGCACACCACATACTGCACACCACACACCTGCATACCACATACCTGCACACCACATACTGCACACCACACACCTGCATACCACACACCTGCACACCACATACTGCACACCACACACCTGCATACCACACACCTGCACACCACACACTGCACACCACACACCTGCACGCCACACACTGCACACCTCACACAGCACACCACACACTGAACATCACACAATGTATACCACATAGGAGCACTACACAATTCACACTGCATACCTCACACTGCACACCACATACTGCACACCACACACGGTATACCACACACTGAACGACACACATTACACACCACATACTTTACATCACACAGGAACACTGCATGACTCACTTTGCACACCTCACATTTCTCAGCATACACTGATACAACAGCACTGCATACCATATACCTCTCACTGCACACCTTATACTACACAGCACACAGTGCACAGCACATACTGAACACTGCACACTACAAAGCACACACTGTACACACCATGCACTGAACATTGCACACACCACATACTGTACACAAAAAAAAGAAGAAGGAAAATGGGTATCTCATTCCAGAGCCTGGAGTCAAACATCTGACATTAGAGCAATTTCTGCGCACATGGTAATTATTTTGCCCAGCTCTGTGGTTTTCCACTTTGGTATTCAGTGGACTTTTTCAAAGAAAATTTTAATATCTAGTGTCCTGGTTCAGATAGAGCTTGCTTAGCTCTCTCCAGAGGTTCATGTGTGGGCAATATTGAGAAATGTTTGAACCTTTAATAGGTGGGAGGTCCTTAGGTTACTGAAGCATCACTGTTGGATGGTGGGAGGTCCTTAGGTCACTGGAGCATCACTGTTGGATGGGTTGTGAGACAGGTTGTTTTCTCTGGCTTCTTGTTTAGTAATATAAACTTTTACATGTGGCCAAATCTTTACCTTGACATCATGTGTCACAGGGGGTGGGGTGTGGAGTCCTCACATCTCTTCAATTTATAGCCTGTGTGAGTGTTTCATTGTGCTAGTGGAATGCTAATAATTACATCCATTGATGTCTATCGCTTCTCCTTACTTATAGGTTTAGACAACACTGCTCCTTTGTGAGACAGGGTGACTCCACATAGCACTGGCTGTGCTGTAACTCACTCTGTAGACCAGGCTGGTCTCAAACTCACAGAGATTTCCTTACCTCTGCCTCCCTAGCGCTGAGATTAAAGGTGTGTGCAACCACACCCAGCTAGGGATACCACCACCATCACCACCACCAGATTGCACTCGATTTATCTCTGAGAGCTAAGGGAAGAGTCCCTTTGAATACTGTTGGCTTTATGAATAAAACCAACTTCCTTCTCATACTCTCAGGCTGGGAACAGAAGAACATTATGAGTCCAAAAGTCAACGTGGTGCTTCAGCATCGACCCCCCTCACAAGTCAACCTGAGTTTTGGTGAGGAAAGGAAATGCAGGATGCAAGCAATCTTAAAGGCCCCATTTGTAACTATCTATTCAGTTATCATACCTATGGGGTCTTACTCACTTTTACTTGGAGGAGTCAGGGATCGAACTGTGTCTTTGCAAATGCCAGCCAGCACTCTACCTTGGCTACACCCCAAGGCCTGCTTCACTTCTGACTTTGATGCAGAGTCTCATTCATTAACTGTCAAAGCAGGCCTTGATCTTACTCTGTTTCCCTGGGAAGGCATTGAACTTCTAATTCCCCTGCCTCTGCTTCCCGAGATGGAATTATAGGCCAGTGCCACCTGCTGATTATTTCAAAATAGGCCTCAAAATGTTTTGACTCTCCTTTTCCAAAGATGGACTCTATTTCCCTCCTTCAGTGGCCCAGACTTGGTATTTCCTTCTCACAAACAAAACAGGACCAAAGCAATTCCGTGTGGTTTCCACACTAAGTCATAGGAAGGATGCAACCCAGTTTTCTTTCCTAAGACCCTTGATCTTAGAACCCAGCCATGCGTTCAGCCAAATGTTGGTGTTCTGTTCCTTCAGCCTACGGCCAGCATCGTTACAGGTTTAGGGTTGGATAAGCCTGAGGTCAGTGGTTCTTAACCTGTAGGTTATAGCATCTTTGTGTGTGTGTGTGTGTGTGTGTGTGTGTGTGTGTGTGGTGAGGAGTGTTGAATGACACTTTCACAACAGTCACCAAAGACCATCAGAAAGCACAGATATCTACATTACAATCCATAATGGTAGCAGAATTATAGTTATGAAGTAGTAACAACAATAATTTTATGGTTGGGGTTCACCACAACACGAGAAACTGTATGAAAGGGTCATAGCATTAGGAAGGTTGAGAACCTCTGTTGTAGATTCCATCTGCCAGCCTTTACCTCTCCCTCTAGGATCTAGAGATGCTATTAGAGTGGGAACGAGCCTTCCTTTCTGTGCCATGCCCCGAATTTCTGAGCCATGGACACCATAAACCATTATTGTTCTGTGCTGGTAAGTATCAGGGTAATTTGTTGTGAGGTATTTGTAATCCCCTCAATTTTAGGGTTGTCCCTCACGCACATGCTCAGGTACAAGAAGGTAAAATTGTTAGATTATAATTCTCATTGGGTACTCTGCTAAAGAGAAAGCAAATTGAGATTCATATTCAATGAACCTGAGCCTGCTTATCTATTCCTACCCAGGTATTGAATATTGGAGTCTGCTTCTAACTGGGGAGCCGTGTTTGCCTTGGCTCCAACTTGAGGCACATCTGAACACATGTCAGAGCTTCATTTGTTAGTCCTAGGTCCTGCTAGGTAAAATTGACTCTTTCTTCCTTGGTCCCTGTCATTCCCAGGAAGCTATAGCTCAGAGCAACAGTGAGGGTGGCAAGAAAGGCAGCATACCATTTGCCACAGTCTGGATGCCTGTGTCTTCCCTGCTCACATGCTGAGATCCCAGCACTCAAGGTGACAGCCTTGAGCGACTTGATCCCTGTTAACTGGACTGATGGAGGACCAAGGGGACTCCTTTACTCATCTCCCATGTGTGGATGCAGAAAACAGTCATCTACAACCCAGAGGAAAGCCCTCAGCAGAACACAGCCATGCCTGCTCCTCGTCTCAGACATCTTGACCTCTGGAACGGTGAGCAATGAGTCCCGTTGTCTATAACGTACTCGACTTGGGTTATTTTGCAGAAATAAGCCAAGATACCTTCACAGCATGAGCTTGGTGAGGACAGACAGGCAGAGCCACCCCAGCCTGGTTCGTGGGTCCCTGTCGTGAGGCTATAAGTCCAACCTACCAATCTCCATGCTGTCTGCATACCCTGCCATATACTTGCATCAGTGTTAAGGGTGACCCTTTTCATAGTGACTCTTCTCTCCCGCAGCCCAGAGACTACGTACTAGCTCTCTCTTGGGTGGGACTATGAAAATGTCCCCTCGGATGATGGCATGTCTCTTCTGGTACCAGCTAAACCGTGTGCCACTTCTACAGCACGTAACCTTGCCCTTCCCAAACTTTGTCTGCTCCCGTCGTGGCACCCCTGTTAATCCTTCCTCAGCCTCCTCGGGCTTCCCAGGTGTTCCGAACCACAGTGACAGCCAAGTCCACCAGATGGCAGCTGGTAATGGTTTTGAACCATGCTGACCAGCTGACACAGAGTTTACAAGGGATCTTAGAGGCTTCCTCAGTCGAGTGACTCATACTTGCTCTCTGCTTAGAACACTCAGTTCTTAGCCACGCTGTCCCCCAGAAATGATCATTGTAGTTGCAGCCTCCATCTCTGCAATGTCCCCTCGGCTTTCCAATGGTGTTCCAGGAAACAAGTGCCTGCTGGGTCATCTCTCTCCTCTTCCAAGCCAGGATTAAAATGCAACTTTGGCTCACATCCAGGCATATGACTTGAGCTCAGGAAGTATCGGACAGTAACTTCTGAGCTCCCAAATCCTTGACAGTACACACCCGCATTGTAAAGCCCACAACACCCCCCCCCCCAACATGGTAGAGATTTCGAGTGCTGTAAGGATTAAGGAAATACAGTGTTGTTCTACCTTGTTTAATTTAATGGCTGCATCATGTACTATAAATGGACCCTAATCTATTTAACTAATCCCCTATTGAGGAACATTAAGGTAATGATTATTGTTACTAGATGAGCACTGAACCTTGGAGGTACACACTTAAATATCTTCCCTCCAAGGAAAATGAAGAAGCTGTTTCTTACCAAGCTAACCACGCCCCCTTAGAGGTGACTGCACCCCAACCTGAGACTCACAGGCTCTTTATGAGTCATCAGCATTAGTGGGGCTCTTAGGAAATCGGGGAGGGGGAGGTTGACAACAAAGTGAAGGACAAATGTCCAAAATGCCCACTTATGACACTGTAGCTAAAATGTATTTTTCTCTGTTATGCTCAGCCACGGACTCGTGCCTTCCTGGACAGACGTGTGGTTCTATTTTGACTTCCTTTTAGGGGCTGAAAACGGTCGACTTTCTGGGTATGAAGGAAACAAGGACTGGCATCTGCGAGAACACAACCCTCCTCAGATGAAGACCCACTCCTGGGGCTCTTCACATAGAAGTTGCCCTGTTTTATACCTTGTGAAACTGCTACAAAGGTGGCCACTTCTCTGCAAATGAAATAGGGGAAAACTAGCTTAGATGTGTCTATCTTAAAGATGGCCCAGACTCTATGGGAGACCACAGAAAGACACAGAAGCTAAAGACAGCCATCAGCAATTAGTGTTTGCTGTGTGTCACATGCTCTTCTGAACATTCTACATGCCCCAACTCCTTCAATCATACAAGCTGAGGAGGTAGGTTCTATCGGCCCCATTTTACAGGTAGAGAGGCTAAGGCACAACATGATTATATAGCCAGATCAAGAAAGGACAGGGTAACTGTGGATGTAGACTCAGGTGTTGTGAAAAATGGATTTACTACCAGTCCTCTGTTTCCCAAGGTAACTTCAGCATAAGTGACAACGGCAGAAAAGTCCTCAAGTGGGAGAGAAAAGAAAACTTGCTATTGGCACAGAGAGACTAATTCCTTCCACTTCTGGGAGAAAGACAATATTATTGGGTTACCAGGTCATTGTTTTCTATGCTCAGAGGATGATGGACCATTTTTGAAGGCTCCTGAAGATCCTATTGCCCTGCAGCAAATCAAATAGAAGCTGGTCTTTGTTTGCTGCAACCTGAAAAGGCTCTGCTGTTAACTGTTCAGGTGGCCACTATAAGCTAAGTGCTCAGAGAGAAGGAGAAAGAGATAGGAAAGTGGACCAGGAGCTCCAGGGCCTGGCTGTATAGTAACTTAAAAGGCAAAGAATGCGGTTTGACAAGATCACCTACAGTAGGTCACGTACACACGACTATACTTCCCATCAGTCTCACTGCCATTGGATTTCATGGCTTCAGTGATTTTTTTTCATGTTTTCTACTTGCTTCATTGTCTCATCAGCATTAGGAGCCACGCCAGACAGGTACTGTTATCTCCATCAGATAAGGAAGCCGAGGCTCAGGGAACTTGAATTGCCCAGGGTCATGCAAGGGAGGAGGGGGGGCTGGACTGGGTAGCAGAGCCAGAAATAGAAGCCATCTTTCCACTCTTACTTTGAAAAGCTAATATGAGGGCACTAGGTCCTTTCAGGTTGTGGGAAGGGAGCAGCCACAGCTCATCCCGGGTCCACGGTCAATGACGTCACTTGGGTAGCTCGCCATTGTATTCACACATAGAAAGTGGCATGACCACTTCGTCAGGACTGGGTGTCTAACATTTGCCTGCATGTCACTGACACTATACCAGTCAATTCTCAAGTTGATGCTACAGAAAACATTAGAGCCCTCATGGGGCTGCAATGAGTGCTGATGTGTATGGAAATAATGGAGAAAAAGAGGTACCTGTGTGAGAAATAATGGAGAAAGGAAGGTGCCATCTTCCCAAGCCTACATTCTCCTTTCTGTGGAAATCATAAGCACGTTGATTTTGTTTGCTACGTTCCAGTCATTGTGCCACCTGCGTCAAGCACTGTCTCAGCCCAACCCTACATCACTGAAGGCCACATAGCTAGAAAGTAATGAAATGGGGTTCAAATTTAGATATCTAGAAAGTTCTTATTCCTAACACCACTATCTTAGTTATCAGTTCATAAGCAGAACATATTTTTCTTCTCAGTACCATGGCACCCTGCCTTCTCTCTTCTTGTAAACATATAATGATGGAATTATAATGAAAATCAGTCAAGACAACTAATCTTTAATACCCAATGAATATTTTAAGGGGACTTCAAATCTCATAAGATCCCATAATCTATTAGGCCATTTTAGCAATTTATAATCATAGCCTATAGAGAAAGTCAAGAGTAATAAGTTGGCCTCATTATTTCAACCATTGGAGATCTCTTGCATGATAATTGGCTCCTAACAGCTACAATCTAATTTAATTTATTGACAAATACCTAGTATTTATATTTCATGGATATTCTTTTAATTATTAAATCACTACATCTTGGAAAGAAATATAATTTTGTTACAAGGCAAATGTTCTTTATGGAGACATCTCTAATGACATTTTAAAAGTATATGAGGATAAGATTAGGTTTCAAAGATGAAATTTGTTACACTTTGCTAAAGATTTTTTTTTCAGGAAATACTTTACATGCAAAACTATTTAGACAGCTAAAGTAATTATCATGGTGATTAAGAGTAGAAACTGAGCACTTGGGGCTGGAGAGATGGCTCAGTGGTTAAGAGCACTGACTGCTCTCTCAGAGATCCTGAGTTCAATTTCTAGCAACCACATGGTGACTCACAACCATCTATAATGGGATCTGAGTCCCTCTTCTGTGTGTGTTAAAAAGAAACCAAGTGCATGCATGTACACTTTAACTTAGAATGTCAGGATGTCTAGAATTACCACCCCCATACATAATTGAAAATAAAAATAAATTTTAAAAATTTATTTTATTATTTTCAAAATAATTTTTTAAAAGTGAGATTAAAGAAATAAGATTAAATACAAGTCATGGTAAGATAGAACTAATCATACAGTTTTGGGGGTACAGAACAAAACTAAAATGTGGGCTCTTGCTCAAGATAATTAGAGTCAGTAATGGTGGCACATGTCTGTAATCTCAGCACTCAGGGTTCTGCCATGACACCAGGGCTGTACAAAAAGATCTTGTCTCAAACAACTCTATAACTGAAAACAAATGGAGATAAATAGGATTTCAATAATACAATGTCAGGAGGACATGGCCTTTCTGGGTATGGTCACTGGACATCTGAGAGTCTGTGGAGGCTTCAGAGACAGCAGGGATAGAGATGACATGAAGTGCCACACAGAAACTCTATGCCATCGGCAGAGGTTACTGAAGAATGTCAGTCCTTTGTGCTTGGGCTCAGTTTGCCACCTTGTTTTACACTCCATGGAAAACGAACCTACGGGTAACTTCATCTTGTAAAGAGACCTGCAGGGTCAAGCTTCAGAAATCGGATTTCAGGTCCCCAGGAAGGAGCGTGCATGCTGAGAGGGGGTGCAGAGCACCTAGGCAGATGGATGTACCCCCACCTTCCCTCCTCCTGGTGTTATGTCAAGTTTAGGAAGACGAATACAGAACATAAGGGTGCTGTTTCCTAGCACGGGTCTGAAACCATAGAGCTAATCTCATTGGGCTTTGCGCTACATTGAATTAAACTCAGTTAATTCTAATTTCACCAAATAGGGTTACCGAGGGAACAGGAAGAGGAGCTTGGTAACTGAGTTCCACTGGCCAATGGGAGGTGAGAGGGGACGGAAAATTGATTTTGTGCCTGCTGAGGAGCAGGTGAGGCCATTTTGATCTGCCGTGGGTAAAGTCTGTTTCTTTGTAAGGACGCAAAGGCATTTCTGGTAGAAACTTTGCTTAGACGGGTGGGCTGTGTGTTTCCTTGGGGATTCTTTCAATCTATCAATGGAGTCTCTGTTGATGGATACTGTTATTATATACTCCAAGGAGGGACATCCCACTCAGACCAGAATCTGGAAAGAAAGTGTGCTGTCTACAGTTCACCATGCGGCCCTCTCTAGGCTGGAAGACTGTTCTTAGGTGTGGCTACACAGTATTTCTTCTGAGGTGAGGGGCCACCCAATTGATAGGTCCTTGTTCCTTTACGCTAGGCCTAGATCTGTAAAGGGGCGGAGGGGGGAGGCAGTGATGTCCAAGTCTGATGAGGGGCCCCAAAGCCTCAGTCATAAAATGCTGGAGGTGGTCCACAGTGCATGCCAGGAGACACAGCAGGTGCTTTCTGAGTTGAGTACAGTGGGGGGGGGGGGGGGTGGGTGGCACCAAGACACTCTCTTTATTTTCAAGAGCAAATGGATTACTGAAATTAGTTATTGAAAACCCTCCTTCAATTCTGCCTCAGCAGAATTGTGGGGATTTTGCACAAACATTTCTGGCCAGTGAAGACTTATACTCAAGGCCACCCAGACTCTCATAAGCCACCAAGCAGGGCTCCACCATCCGAGCTCCCTATGACAGGGATGAGGAGCCTGGTTTGAACTGGTTTCTAGAGCGGGCTAAGTCCTAAAGGCACCATCAGCTCACCCACAAGGATCAAGGACCTGACTGGTCTGGCCATCTCCACTAGCCTCATTGGATTTGTCCTCTGCATCCGTGATGACAATTATCTGCATAGCCTGATCAGAAAATGTTCCAATGGTTCCCCCTGCTGCCCACATGTCATACTGCATACAGTTACAAAAGGAAGTACTCCCAAATGACCCCCTTTTAAATGGCATCTAACAAGCAAACAAAGTCTTAGGTAGCAAATGATAGGTTTAAAACATTGTCATCTTTCAGTGTCTATCGTATGATAGATGCTTTGGTATGAGGATGGCGACCTTTGGTTACAAGGGCGGAGCCTTATGAATGGTATTAGTGTCCTGATAAGGGGCTGAAGGTTAGAGAGATGCTCAGTGGGGAAGCTTCTACTGCGCAAGCATGAAGATTGCAGTTCCTAGCACCCACGTAGATAGCAGACAGGTGTGTCAGCTACCCTATAATCCCAGCATTCCTGAAGCCAGGCAGGGGATCCCCACAGCAAGCCAGCAAGCTAGACTAGGCAAATTGGTGAGCTCTAGTTTCAAGTGAGAGATGATGCCTTGATGCAGAAGGTTGAGAGCAACCGAGGACGACCCTTAGTGTCAACCTCTGCCATCCACGTGCATACAGGCACACACATAAGCACTCACACATACACACTGGGGGCAGGGGGATATGGCGAGGATGTCAGACACCAGAGAGGCTGAAGTTCTTCCCTTCCTCTGTGTGGGAACACGCCAAGGAGGAAGCACACCACATCTAAAGTGCCCCAACCTTGGATTCTCCTCCTTCAGAACTGCAAGAAATCCCCTTTGTTCTCAATCCAACCTTCCTATGGTATATGTTGAGTATTTCTCTTCTTATGTGCTTGGCATTAACAGAAGTGTATCAGCTAAAGATACAAAGATTCAACCAGGTACGCCACCCCTAATCCGAAATTTTGAAATGTTCTAAAATTTAAGACTCGTTGGTCTGGAGTAACTGGTTTGGGATGTTTTAGAGGCTCACCAAATGATTCTACTTTACAAACAAGATTCAGAACCACGCCCATTGCCTCGCCTGACACCAGGTATTGTAATTGCTTCAGAGGGCTGAGAAAAGTTAGTCAATCCAAGACACATAGAAGAAATGATATGTGCACATACGTGGCATCAAAGAGGCACGTCAAGGTTCTTAGCAAAGTGTGGGGATGAAGGATAAGTGGCCACAAGAGTTGGGGCTTCACAGACAAGCAGGAGAAATTCTAGGCACCAAAGGGTGTGGGCAACCTAGCCAGAGGAGAAGCTGTCTGCAGCAGAGCGTGCTGATGACAGCATGGCCCTTTCTGGGGGCAGGCAAGTGTCGTGAGATGGCAGCTGTGGAGGGATGAACTCAGAGTTAGACTAGAGTGTGGGGAGTCAGGAAGAATCAGGACATACTGGACAGATGTCTTGCGGAGTATGTAGGAAGACAGGTAGTATCTGTTGTAGAAATTTTTAATTTTGATTTGGGGTTTCTACCCTGCCTTTCACCATTCAGTTCCCAGATAATATAATTTTTATTACACACACACACACACACACACACACACACACACACAATTACCCATGGCATAATGCTAAGTGCAGTCCCCAAGAACTAGTTGTCCCAGAGAAGAGAGAGTCACTCTTAGACCCACGTGATGTTATTTGACCTTGCCCCCAAATTATTTCTGCTTGGTAAATAAAGATGCCAACAGCCAATAGCTGGGCAGAAGACAGGGGTGGGGGTTTAGGGTTCTGGGGCTTGTAGGGTAGGAGGAGAACCACGAGGGGAAGAAGGTGAAAGAGGAAAGAGAGGCTGCACTGAGTTGGGTGAGTCATGAAAATGTGGCCCCAAGGACTGGCCAATTGGAGTTAAGAGCAGCCCACATAAAACATAGTAAGTAATAATTCAATGTTATTGATAAAAAATTAGATTCTAAAAGCATAAAGGGTAGATATCAGCCCAGCTCTTGTGCTGTTTAAGGCTTATTGTAAGTATAAAGGTGTGTGTGTCTTTTATCCAGAAGCTAAATCATTAAGAAAAATCCGAGTTCCATACCTGCGGTGCTATTAGGCCATTTTATCCTCAAAGCTATTCTACAAAGTTAGCACTTTTAGTATAAAAATGAAGAAGTCGGAAAACTGCCCAAGGGCATGGTCACCAAGACTCAGGACTGGGATTCAAACACAAGTGCACCAGCGGCAGGTCCTGTAAGGGCATCTAACAGTATTCCGTACAAGCTAGCTTGAAAATTTAAGACAACTTATTGAGCACCCTGAGCCTCAGCTCCTTACTGTTCGCCCTCAAGAGCCCTCCAGTCTGGGCTGGCTGGCAGATATTAGTGTCTCTGCCTTGTGACCTGAAAGTGGTGATTTAGATCATCTTGTGGGAGGCAGACAGATGAAACTTGTTTTAGAATGTGTGATTAATCTAATTTCAGAATCTGCTGCATATGGAACGATTTATTTTCATTGAATCTGGAAGTTCTTTCCTAACTCAGAAGTCACTGGAAGCAGCAGCTGTTGGAGGAGTGAGGGTCTCACCTTCTGCTCCACGAACTCTTGCATCTTTCCCAGAATGGCTTTCATTTCCTGCAGCTGACAGGGCTTGGTGATTAGCCTCATAGCTGCTGGGAAGTGGTGCCAGGTGCATTTTGTCTGACAGGTGAAACAGATCTCAAATACTGCTGCATGGATAAGAGACAGTCTGCCAACTAAGCGTTTGGGCAGTTGTTACGTAGTTCCTGGACGTCTTTGTTATAGAAATGCACTTCAAATCTTCACTCCTGTTTTGAGAATTTTTTTTTCTATTTTAAAATGGAGAAAATAAAGTTTCAAAAGGTTAACTTCAGGGTCTAGAGGTACGGCTCAGCAGCTAAGAGCTCTTCCAGGGGTACATGGTTGGATTACAGCACACATAAGAGTTAGAGTCACAAGTGTCTCTAACTCCAGTTCCAGGGGACATGATGCCTCCTACTGGCCTCTGTGGGTAGCAGGCATGCAAGTGGTGCACAGACTTTAAATGCAAGCATAACATCTGGACCCAGAAAGAAAACTTTAAAATAATATAAAAATTGCACTGATTTTCTGTAACTTTAGATTGACATTATTAAGAAGAAAGTGAATGTTGGAACTAGTTTGACAGGTGTTCTTGTTTTAAATTAAGTGTGAGGTATAGACTCTAAAGCAAGATGGCAGAGGGGAGTGTCATAGATGGTGGGAACAGCAATTTGTACACGTGATATTCTGCAGTGTCCACCTGTCATGCTTCCCGTAACTCTGACCTAATTACTGGAGTAAAAGAGTCCTTTGCAGTAGTGCCTGGCGCTCCCTGGTTAGTGGATTTGTTCTGATTGAGTTCACGGTAAAAACGCTTTTCTTCAGAGTGAAGCTCGGTGGAACCACCTGATGCTCTTGCTCTTTGGGTCCATGTTAACACTCCCCACCTCAATCTCTGAGCCCACCTTTCTGTGGTCCCAAGAAACCTACTCGAACGCAGGCTTTTCTTTTTCTTTTTTCTTTTCTTTTCTCTTCTCTTTTCTTTCTTTCTTTCTTTTTTTTCGAGACAGGGTTTGTCTGTGTAGCCCTGCCTGTCCTGGGACTCACTCTGTAGACCAGGCTGGCCTCAAACTCAGAAATCCACCTGCCTCTGCCTCCCAAATGCTGGGATTAAAGGCGTGCACCACCACTGCCCGGCTCAACATTCCTTCTTAAAACCAAACCAAACCAACAACTAAACACAATAATGGAACCCTGTACAAAGTTCAGAGTCACCTTGTCTGGGGAACAACACTGGCTTTTATGTACTACACCACTGACCTTTTCAGTGAGCTTTCATCTTTTCTTTCCTTCTGCTACAGGGTGGTAGAAATTTAGGGGCATTGAAGATCTTAAAAGCAAAGCAATACCAAGTGTCTTGACATAGCAGATTATCAAAGTCTTTCTGACCACAGGTCATGACAGTGTGATAAAGGGGCAGACTGAATGCTTTTGTTTCTGAAAGTTCTAGCAAATAAGGTACATGCCACGCCTAGGTAAGACTGAAGAACTCTCAGACCAGCTGGTCCCTCTTTAGCTTAGCACTGAATTGGATTACATCACAAAGAGCTGTTTAAGGTTACTCTAACAAGATGAAAGTATTTCTGCCATAATTTGCATACTACCACTACATTTGTATGGCCTACATATTCAGGATGGTCTAAGAATCACTTTAAAAAGCGCTTGTTTTCAGTCAGGCCTTGAAAAGGTTGACTTCCCAGATACATAAAGTCAACTAAGTCAACAGGGAAGACTTTTCTTTACATTTCACCCAGTGATCTTTAAGCTAGATGCTCCTGTCTTTTCTGCTTATTTATCCATCTTAAGAGTCAATAGATTTTTTTTTTTTTATGACAGGGTCTCACCATGTAATGCCCTGAAATTTGCAATATGGACCAAACTGGCCTTGAACTTAAGAGTCTGCCTGTCTCTGCTCCTGAGTTCAAGGATTAATCACATCCTGCTCACCGTTTAAGCAGGAAGAAGGTTACATTATATTTTTATTTTTATCTGCTCCTCTGCCCTTCTGGCAGCTAACATGCTTTGCCCACGTGGCAAAATAGAAAGCATAGCTTATTTTGGTTTAATACTTGGTATTAATTTCTCTCCCCGTCACTTTGAGAAAATGCCTGACAGAAGCCACTCGAGGGAGGTTGACTTGGTCTCAGTGTCAGAGGGTTCAGCCCATCACAGTGAGGAAGGCATGATGGCTGGAATGAGTCGGTCTGTGGTGGTGAGAGCCACAGTGCACTCTGTTCATGTCTCAGCAGATTATATAGCAGAAAATGGGGACTGAAGGCAGAGTTGAATAGAACCCTTATGGCCTGTTCCTAGTGGCCTGCATCATTCAGTTATACCTCTAAGCCCCTGGGGTCTCACAACCTCCCACAACAGTACTACCAGATTGGGGGGGGCATAGACAAGACTGAGATGAACACTTTATGGCTAAACAATAACTTAATAAACAGTGACCCTCAGGTACTAACATTAGCAGACATGTTACTTTGAGAGTCTGGTTGAAAAATATACACCGTTTTTTCCAATTCTACCTTTGTGTTAGTTAGGTTTTCATTGCTGTGAAGAGATGCCATGACCAAGGCAACTCTTATAAAGGAAGACATTGAAATGAGGCTGGCTTACAGTTTCAGAGATTCATTCCATTATGAAAATGGCGGGAAGCAGGCGGCATCCAGGCAGACATGGTGCTAGAAAAGGAGCTGAAACTTTTGCATCTTGATCCAATGGCAACCAGAAGATGGTCTTCCAGGCAGCTAGGAGGGGGGTCTCTTCCCTATTAGGCAAACCTTCAAAGCCCACACAGTGATTCACTTTCCTCTAACAAGACCACACCTAATAGTGCTATCTCCCACAGGCTAAGCATATTCCAACTACTGCAACCTCAGATACCCATTCAGGACCAGAGAAAGAGTGAACTTACTTCACGTATTTAACAAGCTTCTGAGGTGCTCATGTAGCAGTTGATTTTAAAGCTTGACTATGGTGAGTGATGTCCAGAATCATAAACTTCAACAAAACCTTAGTGCATTATTTCCTGCCTTACTAGAAAAACTTGAATTTGAGAAGCATAATATTTTAAAATAAAGAAATCACACAAAAGCTGGGTCAGCAGGTAAAAGTGCTAGTTTTGTGCAAACCTGATGGTCCAGGTTCAACTTGTAGAATCCAGGTAAAAAATCAGACACAGCACCACATTGTCAGAATTACCAGCACTCCTACTGCAGGACAAGAGGTGCAGACAGGAGAGGTGCAAGGAAGGTTGTGGGCCTGCTAGCTCAGAGTGCACCGTGAGGCAGCAACAGTAAGGGAGACCGTTTAAATAAAACATGGTGGAAGAACTGACTCCTGAAAAACTGTCCTCTGACCACACAAGTGCCATGGTAGACCTGTGCTTGTGCACGCACACACATGCACACTTTGTTTTTTCTTACAGAGACAGAAGTCTCACGCTGTAGTCTAGGTTGGCTCAAACTCCCAGCAACCCTGCTGTCTGTCTCAGCTTCCCAAGTGCTGGAGTTACAGAAACCAGCCCCTGTACCTAGGTCTGATGTTTACTCCTCTATTCCTGTAATAGGCATCTTCAAATCAAAACTAAGGGAACATTCCAGTCTTACTCCATTCCCAAATCCCCCTTCCCCGAAATCAGATGTTTTATATGGCTCCTGGTGGAAAGTTGATGTTAAGTGGACAAGGACCAATGAATGGGTGGATGTTTGTGACCCGGAATAACACAACTTTTGGAATTAAATCATGTTTCTTTTCTCCATCTTTAAAGACTTACTTCTGTACATGCTAAGTCCATGTGCATGAATGCTAGGTGTGTGCACCACGGCATGTGTGTGGAGGTAGCTGAGCTGCAGGCTTCTGAGGCCCTCCTGACTGCCTCCTATCTATGTAGCAGCAGCAGCAGCAGGATCCTTCAGTATGCACAGATGCTCACTACCATGCCTGGCTCTTCATGGGTTCTAGGGACTCAAAGTCAAGCCCTCATGCTTAGACAACAGTACTGTATGAGTCAGCTCCCTGGCTGCTAAGTGTCTCAATTTAATAGTGAGTAGTTAGTTTTATCTCATCAAAAATTACACAGAGAGGCCTGGGTTGAGGCCGATACTGAAAGTTAAACATGCTATAGGACCCATTAATAGGTAAATTTAGGAAATAGATCTTCCTTTCAGTCCCAAAAGAGCCCTTCACAACTTTAACCGGTATTTTAACCCAGAAAAAAACCAAACAAAGTAAAACAAAAATCAAACAAAAAACAGTTGGCCTGAGGTGGCTCAGCAGGTGGACACATTTACTACCAGGCCTGATGAACCAAGTTCAATTCCTACAACCCACCTGGAGGAGAGAATCACTGTGGGCTGTCCTGTGACCTTCACATGTTGTTCACCATATAAAATCAATTACATTTTAAAATAATTTTTAAAAACATGTTTAATGGCTGTCACCTAAAACTAAGAATCCTAAAATCTTCAAAGAGAAAAAGGTTACCCATGTACTGTTATCCAAATTTATTTGAAGAATCCCAAACACGATCATTCTTACTTTGTGAAGACAACAGTTTTCTGCAATAGAGCATACTGGCTTGGAACTGTCTTCAGCCCAGAGAGGCCTCAAACATGCAGCTTAGCTTCCAATGTGCTGGTATTAAGGTGTGAACTACTATAACCATTTATCCCTGGCAACTAATGAATCCAACTGAATTTTTTTTTTTTTTTTGGGTAAATAATCCAATTCAACTAGATCTTTCAATTAAAAGTACTATTTGGGGGCGGGGTGCTAGGAGCATGAGCTCAGGAGCCTTCGGAGATCAGAGGTGTTGGATCCTGACTGGAGCTGGAGTTATAGGTGGTTTTGAGCAGACTGATTTGGGGGCAGGGAAGCGAGCTCCTAAACATATTATAAATAGGACATTTGCTTTTACAATGCTAGAGATCACACACAGGTCTTCCAGCACACTAAGCAAACACTACAATTGAGCCACGCCTTACCAGAAAAGGCAGGTTTTTTAAATGAAGGTATCTATCTAGTGGTTTGTTGCTTAACCTGCCAGCAGCCTGAGTTAACCTAACAGTGTGACATTTACTTATAATTTAACCAATTACATTTTCATACACACTAAACCACAGTTGTATCTGGCAAAATGACCTAAGTTAATCATGGCAAATTTAGTGTTTTCCGGCATAGTGTTTTCAGTGTCACTTTACACTGTAAAACACAACAAGCAATAGCTATTCAAAAGCATGCTGTTAGCTGGGTGTGGTGGTACAAACCTAAAATCTCAGCAGATGGGAGACAGGCAGAGATCTATGGGTTCAGGCCAGCATGCTGTTAAATAGCAAGTAAGTTCCAGGTTAGCCAAGGCTACACAGTAAGACACCCATCTCAAAACAAATACAAATTATGCATTTAGACATTAAAAATAAGATAATCACTAAATAGGATCAGTGGAAAATAAGTAGCAGTTCTGTACCAATGCAAGACAAAATATACTTTATTTTGACAGCAATGCACATGGTGCTGTAGGTAAGGCATGCGACTAGAAATCGGCACCACAGGCCAGTGCAGAAATCAGTGGAAATAAATAGTATCTTAAGTCTTGAAGTTTCATTCAAGTTGACGACAGAGTTGTGTTCACCCACTGGAAATGCAGTATTATACTATCTCTGCTCAAGACAACCATGCCATTAACTGGGAGTGCAAAGCTAAGCATAAGCTTTACTAATCAGAAACCACTTTTAAAGTCAATGACACAAAGTTTCACTTGTTCAACTCAGGCGATTTCCTTCACTTGGAAACTGAGCCTACAATACCCATCTGTTTATTTGTATGACTAGCTGACTTCACTGCCCTGCCTAATTCACCAAAAGCAAGTATCAGTCTGCCTAGAAATAGCTTGGATAAAGAAGCATATTCTAACACTTTGTAATGTCAAATCAATGTCGGAAGTCAAATCTGGCCTCTTTCCAATAGGGTGTGCTATCAGGTCCAGCTCAAATGCAATAGCTGAACTTCTAAGGAAAGATGTGAAATAATGACCCAAGCACAGACCCAGTCCTTTGATGAAACTGTTAGTGCCACAGATTTGTCAAAATCAATTCACAGATGGGGGGTGGGGAGGGGAGGCTGAAACACTGTGTGAAGCAGTAATTTTAGGCAATTTTCTTCATTTCTCCCTTTGTAATAACAGATGCAGATTAACGGTGTATGTTAGAACGCACACTGATATTCTGCTCAAGTGTTTTCTAACACAATACTGTTTAAACAGTATGCTTTCATCTATACACATACCTTATACACAGTCAATATCGCTTAAGCTTGAGAGGAATCACTAACTACTAAGAAAATCACTATCAAACTTTTGCTTTCTTATTAGTTATTTTTAAAAGTAACAGAGGACCAAAACATCCAACTACCACTTTATTTATATTACTATGCTTAAGTTACATGGGAAAAGACAACCAAGCAGTTCTGCCCCATTTCAGAAAGTTTCCAATCAACACCAAGTCCATGGTGACAAGGAACTAGGGGTGGTGACATCTGTGGGTCAAGACTGACAAGGAAGAATGGGTTCTGGTGCTACAGTTCCTCTCCAACAAGAATATGGCACACTGGCCAGCACAAGCCATGCTAACACTGAGCCTCCAGCGCTGGGCACAGATTCGGATCTCTTCTTGAAGCTAGCAAATTAAGTGAAATAACTGGGTTAAAAAGAAAATTTTAAATAAAGCCCAAATAAATTTAAAAACCATGCTCTTGACATATTCTCCACTCAAAATATACACAAAACACTCCTTTTCACTCTAAGGACCCCAATTTTTTTCCCTCACATAGCCCACCATGTAGCTGCAAACTCTTCTGTCTCAAGATGTAAACACAGGGAAAAAATTACCAGCATATGCATAAAATTCTCTCTACAAACTGCTGTTGGATGGAAAATACAAAATTAAAAAAAAAAAAAAGAAAGAAAAAAAGGTTCCATCTTAGATTCTCATAACCTCTTGTTCCGCAGTTCATGAATCCGACTCTGATGCTAAGGTGACAGTGTATGTAAGGAGATTTTGTTTTCAGTGAAGGAGACCTGGGAAAAGATGGATTTATCTTTTTTCTTCAAGAGTTATCAGATGGTACATGCTCTTCAAAGCCTTCACTCTCTCGAACTAGTGCACGTTCCAGGATCACACGGCCTTCCTTATAACGCTGGCTGTCTTCAGTAGCAAACTCATAGATCCATCCCAGTTTGCTATTGCAGTTTTTGCAGCTCACATCTCGAACCATGTGGCGGCCAGTGAGCATGACCCGATCTTGAACTTCACTGTACTGCAAGTTAACTACCTAAAGAACACACATACATACACACAAAAAGAATCTCTTGTAAAGTTATGTAACTTAGCTGATAATTGTGACAATAAGTAAATGTATGAGCAATTAAGTATTACATAGCTGAGCATGCCCATGATCCCAGTGAGGAAAGGCCAAGGCAGGTCCTCCTGAATTTGAGGTGAAGAGCAGCCTTACTACACAGTGATACCCTGCCTCAAAAACAACAAACTACCAACCAAATTTAGCAGACAAAATTGCTACTTTAGTTATATTCATGATAGCCACCCAGAGCTAGTTTTAAGAGAGGATGAGATTACTAGAACTGTGCCACTAGGCTTAGAATCATAATAGTATTTGGGAGGTAGAGACAAGAAGAAAGGGGTTCAAGGCTAGCCTCACCCACATAGGTCAGTTTCAAGCCAGCCTGAATTACAGGATAAGGATACTCTGTGGTCTCAAACCCTACTGTGAGACACACACATCAAGTATGAATATATCACATATATGTTCATAAATGCTCTTAACTGTTGAACCAGCTTTCCAGCCCCCAAATCTAATGCAATCTTTATGTAATAGTGGACAAGCTCATGTCTTGCCGTCTATATAGGATAATTATATTTCTGGTTGTAGAAAAGAAAAGGGTCTGAAAGTGAAGCCCTGAGATATACATTTGGGTCTAATTCTTAAATAACTGTAGTGATGAGTGTAAATAAGATAATCAAAGAACCTGTTGGAGCACCAGTGTTCCACAGTGTCAGGGTGGGACAGGCTAAGCTACCACAAGTCATACAATACGTTCCTAGTAAAGTCAAAGATAATGAAAACAGGAACTCGATTCTAAAATAACCTGTGGAGAATTTCCAACCATTCTAAATACCGAAGAAATCCTCTATTTTCTTCTAAAAGATCAACAGTTAATAAATGTGACTTGTTATATGGTCTTAATTCCAAGTATTTAACTTCTGACACTGTACCATGATGAAAATCAGACTTCCTTGATAAATGACTGCGCAGGGTTGAGCACTACAGTTAACAGGCAGCTGGTCTGCCTGCCAGAGTGGGGGCTCCTCCTCTGTCCAATGTCAAGGGGACACAGTATTGATTCTCTGAGAAGCTTCTTCACTCACAACAGAGCAATGTCTGCTCGGGAAAAGTTTATCTGACCTTCTAAAAACAATCATTTCAAACAAGATCTGGCTGGGTAGTGCTGGCCCAAGTCTTTAATCCCAGCACTTGGGAGGCAGAGGCAAACATATCTCTGTGAGTTCGAGCCAGCATGGCCTGCAGAGCAAGTTCTAGAACAGGCAGGGCTACACAAAGAAACCTGTCTCAAGGTGGGGAAAAAAAGACTAGCTCTGTGTCTTAGCCTAGAAGCCTTGGAAGTTAAAACTGTGCTAAGTTCAGAGTGCACAACCACGTCAACCAATATCAAATCTTTTTCATTTCAGGGCCAAGCAGACTATAGATGTGCATGTGCAAATCTGTAAATGGTTTCCTTTTGGTAGACCAAAGAAGACAAATGATAACCAGAAAGTTGACTGGCATGCATGAATTATACCGACAAAAGCTGGCTAGATTCATGTTCAACAAGTACAATAGCTGTCTCCATGGCTAAATAAGTAACATACAAGGGAGAGAAAATGGCTGTCTTAGCCTGTTTCCAAATTCTGTGATGTCACTAAAGTTTGTAAATTGAACAGTTCTCAAAGAAACAGAGACCTATCCTTTTTAATTGCTATTTTGAGGCAGTCTCACTGTATAGCTGAAGCTGGCCCAACTGGCCTACACTCACTCTGTCTCCCAGACTGGTGTCCTGGGCTCCAGTTGGTGGCCATTTTCCTGCTCAGTTTTCCAAGCACTGGGATTGTAGACAGAAGCTACTACACCCCGCCTCTCTTCTTCTAATACATTATAAAAAGGCTTAATGAAAATACATTTTAGGCTTTATAAAAATAAACAAATAAATAAATAAAATCATGTTCTATAATGTATCCCTGAAATCCCAGAGACAAGCTAATAAGCCATCACTCTGTAGGTTTTGACCACCACTGACATTCTCTGCTATCTGTAAATTCTTAGGGAACAGACTAGTACTGCTGTCGAGTATAGCCACTAAAGACATGTAGGAATAAAGTTTTTTCCACCAACCTTGTTAAAAAGAAATGCTCTACCAGTGGCGCCTGTGAACCGAGTAGAGATGAGTTCTGAGCGATTGGTCAGGATTGTATCACAGTTTGCACAAGAAAACAGACGGGTACCACCGATATGGTCAAGAAAGATTCTGCCCATTTTGACAACTGAAGTTCTAAAAAGCTAGAACAAATAGAAAAGAGACACATATTATTTTAAAATTTTGTAGCAGCTATTGGGGGAGGTGTTACAGGTTACTTATATACTGAAATCTTGTTTTTTCTAGTACCTGCTGGGTGAAATATCTGACTTGAAATGAAGGGATTCATATAGTTCACACAATGAACAAATAAATAGGACACTTCAGGTTGTCAAGAGTAATAAACATGCTTAGTCAACACCAAGGAATGGTGATCACTTCTCTCTAAGTTAGCATGAAAAACAAAAGGAAAATTATGTGTATATTCATACAGTACTAACACAGATGGGGGAAATGGAGAGATGGCTCAGTGCTCTTAGAGCACTTACTGCTGGAGCAGAGAACCTAGGGTTGATCCCCAGCATCCATATGAAGACTCAACTGTTACTAAACTGTAACTCTAGTTGCAGGGGATCCTATGCCCTCCAAAGACACAGGCCTGCATTCAGGTAAAAAACCCACATACAGAAGCTTGAAAAAAAAAGCCAGCATAGCACCACTGCTAAGTGAGCAGATGATATGTAATTTGAGGAAAGACTCAGAGGTAAAGGGGTGATCAGATAAGGACAGATGAACTTGCAATTTAAAAACAAGAAAGGGCTGGGAATATAGTTCATTGGTGGAGCACTTGACTAACAAACAGGAAGCCCTGAGTTCTAGACCAGCACCACCAAATAATAAACAAAAACAGAACAAAACAACAAAAACAAACAAAACCCAAAGCACCCATACACCAAGAGGGGACCTGAGCATAGGCCTACGGTCACTGGGTTTACTTTTTACTCAGTAAGTCTGAGCCTAAAATTCTATGGAGCACTTATTTTAAAATTCTAATTCTGGGAGGTTTCATCTTCCCCACTTTCCACCCAAACAAGTTAACAGGCCAAAGGTTGCAGCTGTTACAGAATAGTAGCTGGAATGCAGTTCAACAAACTCGAGACAAAGTTCTTCCATTACCCTCCACTGCTTCTCCCAAAGAAAGGAGCACAGTGTAGACCTAGCTAGCTTACAGGCTAGAGCAACCAGGGCAGAAAAACAAGAAAACGGACTTTCCAGAGATTATGCAACTTTGCCTTAAGAAATTTTACTGGTTACTGACTGGATAAATTACAGAAGCACTAAACGCTCACCTAACTAAGTTTTGAAACAGGTTTCTGAAACCAGGATAACTCACACGTCGGTAGCTCAAGGGTTTTAAGAGGCAACAGATTCACCGGGCGGTGGTGGCACATGCCTTTAATCCCAGCATTTGGGAGGCAGAGGCAGGCAGATTTCTGAGTTTGAGGCCAGCCTGGTCTACAGAGTGAGTTCCAGGACAGCCAGGGCTACACACAGAGAAACACTGTCTCAAAAAAACCAAAATTAAAAGAGGCAACAGATTCAACCCTTAAATTCACTGCAACTTGTTTCTACCAAAGTATTTTCTTTTTTTAAAACCTTTTCTTTGTTTTTGTTTTTGTTTTTTTCGAGACAGGGTTTCTCTTGTGTACCTCTGGCTGTCCTGGAACTCACTTTGTAGACCTTGCTGGCCTTACACTCAGAAATCCACCTGCCTCTGCCTCCCAAGTGCTGGGATTAAAGGCGAGCACCACCACTGCCCGGCTGTGCTTATTGATCTTGCAGAGGACTCAAGTTCAGTTGTCAGTGCCTCTGATACCAGCTCCAGATCTGATATCGGTATCTCTTATCGCCTGCAAGAGTACCTGCACACATGGGATGTGAGCATGCGTGCACATGCACATACACATGCACAAATGTCTACACATACATGAAAACACTAAAAACCTTAAAAACAAAATTTGGGTAGAAAAGCCTGCACTGTATGCGCTGTGTGAATTGGGTTAACAGGGAATGCACAACACATTCCCCTCAGCAACTGACTACTGTTAAGCAGTTTACCATTGTTTTGTATCTCAATTTATCTTTTTATTCTCCACTGGTCCTGTTTGGACCTTGTAGCACTATTTCAACTTATGACTCTCAATATAAATAAGGCAAGCACACACGTGTGAGCAATTGATTCTTATGTTTATAATGACATATTAATTGTTTAATAAAAAGAATCGACAGCCAAGACTTTACAGTTCAGTCATTTAACTTCAGGTAGAGTTTCTGAGGTTTTATAGGTAATTTTCTTCCTAACTTTCAAATATCAGACATGATTTAACTCCAATGAAATAATACCTCTATTTCTTGATTGACCTTCGATGCTACCATGGAGGATGCCATGGCTCCAAGTAAACGTTATGCATTCTACCTACATCTTTCCGTCCTTGGCTCACTGCTACAGAAATAGCTGTGACCAACCATTTGGTACTGAGGGTAAATAGATTTAATACGCCTTCTTCTCTGCTTCAAATTCACTTCTATTTTTTACACTATCCACGTATTTTTACTGGCTTCAATTATATGATTCATTATCAAGACTAAAAATATCTAAGATGACCTATATGTTATTTGATTCCTGATTGTGATTTCCATTTATATATAAACATATCTGTAACTATAAAATAGAATTTTCTTTGCCAAAAAAGTTATGTTGTCAACAGAAGCCAAACATTTTTTGCCATCAACTCTAAATGGTCATTAGATCCCAGCAAGCCTTACCTTTATGAGGTTAAAAAAACAGTACTGAAGTACTAAAGCTAACATCAGTTACAATCCCACTACTACATCCTGAAAATGTGTGTCCCCAAAAACTTGCACATTGAAATCTAGTCACCAATGTTGATGGAATCTGGGATAACTGGGTCATGAAGACAGGTGGTCAGTATCGGATGCTAGCTACCTTAGCCTTTCTACCATGAAGACACACCTAAAGGGGGACATCAATCAACCAGAAACTGGCCTTTACCAACACTGTTTCTGCTGGTGCTTTTATCTCTGAAGCGCGATAAAGTACTGTGTTTTGTGAAACACCCACGCTACGCTGTTCAGTTACAATACCCTGAGGAAAACCCTGAGGTGCCGTTAGCCATGTGAGCTCTACCTCAGACTTAAGTATGACCAGTGTATGGGACACTGCACTTGGTACATACCATTCATGTGTGGTAATTCTTTAGTGTGTGTGTGTTTGTATGTGTATGGGTGTATAAACCCTACCTTTATATGTTAAAAAATACAGACCACATCGCATTCCACAAGTAGCCAGGTTAGTCTGTAAATCTTATTCCAGTTCTCACTTCCCTCAACCTAGGGACCAAATAGCTGCTGAAGTTGGTCTCTCCCAGGTTGACCACAAATTGTCGTCCTCTTGTATTCCCTAGTGTAATCTAATCATACACTCCACAGAATTAGAAAACAACTACAAATGAACAATACCACTTAAGTCAATTGAGGGAATCTTTTCCCTTTTTCTTTTACCACTGAATTTAAACACTAATTCCACCTAAGACTTTTAACAGTCACCGTGTTTTATTAAATCTAGCAGACGTTCTCAGCTAATGCTACACTTATATTGGACAGGTGCTACAAAATACAGTGAACTACAACTCGGCCACCACCTTCCAAAAACTATGAGACTGCTTCAAATGCTATGTAGACCAGCTTGATTTTAACCTTGATTATAATTCCTCCAGCTTATTTGGAATGTAGAATCAACCTGAGAAACCAAGTAAAATTCTGTCTCAAAATTTAAAAATTAAAAGTGAAGGGGCAGAATTTGAAAAGTGGCTGAGGATGTGCGTGGCTCAGTGAAAGAACACTGTGCATTATGAGGTATTACTGTGTTTTGATTCCCAATAATGGTAGTGGGAGTTGACACTAAAACTTTAATTGAGCTAACTGTGTGGCTATGAGAGGCCTGTCTTCCAGCTTTAGTGGATCTCCATAATATCAAAAGGAAACAAAATTCCAAACAGCATGCTGAGAAACACCTCACAAAGCACCCCTATGATTTCCTTACAAATGTATCAAGTTGTATCGTCACTACAAACTGGCTTTGCCCACTAAATTCTCACCAATTACTCTGCAACTAGTCACTTCTCCAGGCCTCTAGCACCACTACCCTGCTTTCTGGAATTACTTTCTATACCTAAAGCATTTTCCACACATACTGATTGTTCTGGTCCATTTAGCAGAATCTCTGATCTCTTCATCTGTCACAGTTAGTCAACATCCTTTGTTGGCTCTGAAGCACTCTACTGTATCTCACTGCAAAAGTACATCATTTGATACTCTGCCACGCTAAGTTCCATTTATGGCTGAAATTAGGGCCAAGTTCATAGAATGGCTTCTGTTGAATTTATGATGCTCCTCTTACTTCAACATTCAGAGCAAAATCCATTACCGTATTATTTTGTGAGTGACATATAAACAAGGCTCTTCTGGCAGTATGTTTGCCTAGTTCCAAGCTATAAAATCCTAAGGCTGAATTATCAAACTACACTGTTTAACAGTTTACCTGCTGTTATGTGAGGGGCCAGGATGAAAGTACAGGGAAGTTCATAGGCCACTCAGGCATTTCACTGATTATCTTTAATTTCGCCCACTCAAAGCCATCCTTAGTCGCCTGCATCTTAAGACTAATGAATTGTATCTTAGGATCTCCACCTTAAATTTTTTTTAATCACACAATTTGTAAGTTAATTTAAAAAAAAAAAAAAGAAAAACTTTTCTTTTAGAAACCCATGAAACAATGTCCCTAGGAATGAATGATTTTAAAAACTGGTCATGATGATTTTGTATAAATCCCTAATTTCCAGGCCATAAAACAATTATCTAAAAAGTCTGTTTGGCTCTTTTATATATACAGTAACAAATGAAATATGTTATTTCATAGTTGGTTTGATCTAACTCAGCATTTAAGAGCATTGGCTACTGTTCCAGGGGACCTGGGTTGATTCCCAACACCCACATATGGGCTCATAAACTGTCATTCCAGTTCCAGGAAGTCTAATGCTGTCTTCTGGCCTCCATCAGGACCAGACACACAGTCATGCACAGACTACATGCAGGCAAAACATCCAAACACATAAAACCCAAACCAAAAGAACAGGGGTCAGCAAACCAAGGCCAGCAGCTTAAATCTAGCTCACTTTGACTTAATTGCCCACGTTAAAAATACAGTTCTTTTAAAAGATTAAAAATAAAATATATTTTAGTAGTTTGGACTATAGTCACACTTGTCCTTACCAGGAAAGTTTATCCTGCTTACAACACACTAAGATAGGTAGGAAAAAGCTCTTCACTTAGAAGTCTTCCTCAGAGTCGGTGTGGTCGCGCACGCCTTTAACCCCAGCACTCGGGAGGCAGAGGCAGGCGGATTTCTGAGTTCGAGGCCAGCCTGGTCTACAAAGTGAGTTCCAGGACAGCCAGGGCTATACAGAGAAACCCTGTCTCAACAAACAAACAAACAAAAAAAGGGAAGTCTTCCTCAGAAAAACAGAAACCTGGTTTATAATCAGGTGTAAAGATCAATAGGAATAACTGACAAATTACTGGGATACCATTCCCATTTTCTTCATGGATTTTCTGGCTAAATTCATGGGTTTTCTAGGGTGGGCAGTGGCTCAGGCTTGTAATCCCAGCATCCAGAAGACTAAGCAAAGAGTACTGAGAAGTTTAGAGCAGCCAGTGTAAGTACTCGTTGGCAAGACAAAGACCCTCAGCTTTCTGTAGCCAGCTGAGTATACTCAAAATCAACTATATGAAGATTATTCAAAACAATTATACCCAGCAGAGCTGGTGACTCTGCTCCTCATCCCTAGGGACTCAGACAGTATGGCCTAGATCCAAAGCCAGTGCTGTTCGGAAATTTCACTTCTCCCTAACTCAATACCTTTGTAACCTTGGACAAATTACCCTGTTTCCTATGTAAAATGGCAACAGCAGTATCTCTGGAAGAGAAATAAATGAAGATACCCTATCCTAAGAACAGTACCCTGTATAATGAATGCTAAATAAAGGTAATAAAAGTAGATTCTACATCCCATTTCATTCCTGTCCCCACCACAAACGAGGAGGCAGCGTTTAGAATAGGAAACAGTAGCAATTAACCAGCTTCACCACCTGCTAATTAAAGCCATGTTAAGTACCCAGGAAATAGAAATTATAAACAGGACAAAAGCTAGAAACCTAAGATTTCAAATTCTTGGTGTCTGAATTCTAGGTCTTAAAATAGGTATCTGCCCTCCCTATAATTAATAATCCAGTTTGGTCTCAATCCTGGCAAATGGATTTAGCCTAAGGAGGCACCACTTCCTAGCTCTAAAAATACCAGGGAGAACAATAGGCATCTATTTGCATTTGGATAGCTCTCCTGGTGGAAAATACCTACTTCAGAAAGACCAATTCCTACTTAAGGAATTATACCTTTGGGGAATTTCCACAAACACCCATCACAGAGTTCCCTCCAATACTGGACAGGGTTGGGGGTCACTACACCAGATGAGGTAAGACAAAGATTGTGTAAAGGGCATGGTACACAAGGTTCTAGCACTGGAAGGGTTTCAAAAATCTGCCCCTTCCAGCAGTAGTATGTTTTGATTCTGCTATAATGGATTCACGTGGAAACATGGCTGTATATTTGGTTTTCAGTCTCTTCTCTCTAGAATAAAGGAAAGAACAAAAACCATAAAACTTTGAATAGCTAGGATAATTATCATAGCAATAAACATTTGATGCTACTGCAGTCTCATTATTGTCACAGCAATTTGTAACAAAATTCTAACAAAAATTACACAGGAAAACAGTTGCTTTTATAAAATCTATTTTTTCCCCTTTCTGTGATACTGGAAATCAAACCAAGTACCTTGTGCATGCCAGGTAAACACATACCACTATGCTACATGCCCAGCCCATTTTTCTTAGTTTTGTACAAAATGTCAGCAAGAGGCAAGTTTCAATGACACACGTTATCCTCTTACGGTATCAGTTCACTCTGCTGGGTCAAATGATGTCCTGCTTATGGGGCTGAATCTTCATTTGAGAGTAATTTAAATTGTGTGCCTTGTCTTCTAAGATAATGCCTTATTTTATGTTTTGTTAAACAACTTCCATGCTGACTGGATTTCTAGAATACTGCTTAGTCATCATTAGAAAAGAAGACTAGTCACAGAACTCAGCAGTTAGTTCTAACATGAGTCAGCATGTAATTGGAGTTGGTCATCTCCCCAAAAACTACTTGGCAAGACAAACACGATCCCTTTGTCTGTTGTGACACATCACCAAAAGCTTCTTACAGACTGAAGTACTAAACAGCAAATTCACATCTAGTTAACAGTTCCAAAATTATGAACTTGTTATCACACAGTAGTACCAGGAAAAGTTTTAATTTACATAACTATCAAGGCACTATAAAACAAAAGCTAGTCTAGAAACAAATATATTCAGGACTATCTTTACCTCTCACGAACATATATTTAGGGCTAGTTTCATGTCTTGGGCTTTTTTCAGTGAAGTATCAAGTTTAATTTTTCATAGTGATTGGTTCCTTATTTCCTATTTAAAAACATTCTTATTACACCTATTTAATTATGTGGGCAACATGGAGACGAAGACAGCTTTGTGGAATAAGTTCTCTTTTGACCATGTGGGTCCCTGGGTTAAAACTTGACCTGCAGGGAAAAATCTGTACTGAACACGGGGCCAGATGAGGGTATAAGACAGCCATTTAGCACACCTGTAATCCTGACACCAAGGCAAGGAGTTCAAGAGCAGCCTGGCCTGGGTGTGTAAGGCTCTTCTGGGAAACAACTGCATTAGTTCTTTCCAAAGAGCACAAAATACCTTGTGCTCTAGCACACTCTTGCAACACACACACACTCACCCCAAATTGTACATATTCCATCTTCTTGCTAGAGTCAATGCTCCAGGGATGGTTTTCCTAAGCCTTTCTGGCCAACAGCAACCCATAGGCTTTTCATTTTCTAGGCCCAACATCTGTTCTCCTCAGAATACTTCCTACTTCCTCCTCCTGGTGTCTCCCTGCCCCATCTTTGAACTTCTGTAACACTCATTTCATAACTTACCAATATTTGGTCCTGCACGGTTTCTCGATTTCATTGGTCTGTAACCTTTCACTAAATTGGGAGTCCAGAGAGAATTCCCCTCCTCTGGAATCTCCTCCTTACCTAGTAAACTGTAGGTACATATGCGATTAATTCTTAGTAAAACAACCCATATCAAGGCACTTCACATCTGGCACAAATATGCACCCAAGAAGATTTCGACTTTTTCTATGTTGTAATGCAGTTGCAATCCCGCCTATGGGGCTATGCAAAAAAAAAAAAAAAAAAAAAAAAAAAAAAAAACCGATCTGATAAGGTCGGTTGACCTGAACCAGCCAAGTTCAGTTATTTTCCAAAAGCAAGGCAAGCCTGAAATTACTTTCAGATTTTCCATCTGTCAAAAGCCACCAGAAATAAAAATCCTCAAGATTTCCAAGAGGGCTCTGGAAACAGAAACAAAAAGTTTAAAAATAAAAAATAAATGAGTCGCACACCTTTCCTTCCTGTCACTCCAAAAGGAGATCAGTCTGGCGTCCGGATGAAACAGACCTGGGTACTACTGCGGCTTCCCACTCCCGCTGGCAACACTCAGGCTTCCTACCAACCTGCACAGCAGCGTGGAGTAACGGGGTGTGCAGGAGCGTGCCCACCGCAGCCAGCAGGAAAGAGCCTCCCGGTCCGCTCCCCGAGCAGCACCGGGGTCTGCGCCAAGCCGACCGCCCGCAGCCGGCCCAGCTGATCGCGCCCACGTGACTCCCTCCAGCCAATCGCCCGGCGCAAGGCGGAGCGCGCGGCGGCGGCGGCGGGGCCTCCTCGGCACAACAAACACAGGCGGAACAGCTGGGCAGGCGCGGGCGACCGGGCGCTCGGCACCCGCAGGCTACCGGGCAGTGTTCCCCACGCCCAGGGTCCAGAGGGCAGCGTGATAGGGGCTAGCACCGACGAGGCGGGCACGGCCCACAGCCCAGACACCCGAGCACGAGTCGAGCCTCCGGAGCGGCGGGGCGGGCGGGGTGCGAGCGCGGCCCTGGAGCGCGGGCCCGCGGGCCGGCCCCGAATCGGAGCCCGGGCGCGCCCCCGACGCTGCGGCGGGGACGGCGGCTGTGGGGGCGGGGCGGCCTAGGAAGTGGGGGTGTCACGGAGAGAGCTGTCTGCGGACCGGCGGCCCAGGCGACAGGCGCCGAGGGCGGCGGGCGGGCGGGGGCCGCGGGTCGCTAAGGGGGTCGCGGCTGTTGTGGGCTCGCGGAGCGCTCCGCTGCGCGGCGGGGGCGGGTCGGCGGCGGCCGCCGCGCCACAGCCTCACAAAGAAGGACCGCCCGGCCCGGCCCCGCGGCCCCACGGCCCCACAGTCCTGAGAATTGCCCTGGTGGCCCGGCCAGGACCCTGGACGAGTGGAGAAGGGGAAGAGGCACTTCCTGCCTGGGCCCCCGCCCCGGGCCGCTCCCCGAAGGCTTCGAAGCCGCCGGCCCAAGGGCTTCGAGCCCCAGCCGACTCCGATCCCGGCGCCCACCGCCGTACTCACCGGCGTGCTGGGAATCGGCGCTGCCAGCAGCTCTTCGCTCCTCAGCTGGGTCGAAGCCCACCTCGGCCTCCCAAGTCTTCAGGTTTAGTCAGGCCTTGGCCCCGCCTCTCCTCGGTCGGGCCTCGGCGTCAATCACCGGGCGTGGCCCCGCCCTCCCTTCAGGCGGCTCTCCCGGTTGGCCCGCAGCGCCCTTCATTTCTAGGCTCCGCCCCTCTCCCTGGCACTCTGCCCCTTCCGCCGGGCCCCGCCCCTTCTCGGGCTCGCCCTCCCCCCACCCTTGCCCGCTTACACTCCGCCGCCCACCCCACCCCGAAGCCGCAGCGGATGGGCGGACTCCTCGCCGCTCGCCCCGCCTCTAATTCGACACCTTGCATCCTTACGGCCAATCAAGGAGGCTAAGTCTGCCTCCTCGGCCGAGGCGGCCAATGTAGTGAGAGTGAGGACCCGCCCCCCACTCCCAGCTGAGCGCACACAACACAGCATCCACGTGAGTCAGCTTCTTAAAGGAGACGCCTCAGCCTTGGTAATTGCGGCAGCTGGGACTCATTGCCCGTCATCGGCGTCACCTGCTGGCGGCTGAGGCCATAGCTTCCTGATAGCCAAGGAAGCCTAGAAGAAGCGAAAACAAGAGGCTGTTTTCTAGTCAACGCTGGTATTGAGGTTAAAGGGCTACCTAGGTTGAAATGCCCGTTTTACCATCCCATCAGGCCACTTTCTCTTGGCTTACACGAATTGCCTTAAACAAATCCCGAACTCTTTGTGTCTCGGTATATAGGAATTCATTGTAAACAAGGTTTTTTTCAGCGTGCTTGGTTCTATTTACAAACTTTCCAAGTTTTCTCTTCTCTTCCCTCTCTCTGTTTCTGTCTCTATCTCTTTGTTTTTCGAAACAGGGTTTCTGGACAGCCTGGAACTCACTCTGTAGACCAGGCTGGCCTCGAACTCAGAAATTCGCCTGCCTCTGCCTCCCAAGTGCTGGGCTTAAAGGCGTGTGCCACCACGCCCGGCCCAAGTTTTCTCTTGACCGTTGAAGTAATTCTCAAAAACTTAAGTCTTTTATGTGGAGATCAACTGTCTTGTTGAAAAAGACAGCTGTCCCCTTAGCCCTCCCTCACCATGTTTAAGATAAGTTGGAAAATTTTTGCCATTCCGTTGGCTTTCCCAGGTAATTAAATCTCTGTTGGCTGTCCATAAAGATGACAGAAATACCTCAAAATATTTCATGTATTAAATAAACATAAAATATATAAATTATACACATATATATATACTAGCACTTGAAATTTGTAGCATAGAATATGTGTTCTGACAAAACCCTGATACTTAACCCTAAATCCTTCAGTACTTTTCATTCATTTATAAAATAAAGAGTTACTGTGGCCTGGTTTTGTAGAACATGCCTTTAGTCTAGAGTGAGTTTCAGGACAACCAAAGCTACATAGTGTCTCGAGAAAACAAAACAAAACAAAAAGCTACTCTGACCATCAAAGATAAAAGACTATGTTTAGATTAAAGAGAATTTTGCTGGAGGAAAAAAAGCATTTTGGGGTATATTGGGAGATTCTTATAATCCCTTTATTTTTATTTAATACAAGACTGTTAAACTTAGAGCTGTG
The DNA here is from genome assembly GCF_000001635.26 of Mus musculus. NCBI lineage: Eukaryota > Metazoa > Chordata > Mammalia > Rodentia > Muridae > Mus > Mus musculus. The sequence continues at coordinate 72,835,175 of NC_000083.6, read as the reverse complement.
TACACTGGTCTATAGCTATTGTCATGACACTCTGGAAAGCCGAGGCAAGAGCATCAGGAATTGCTACAGTGACTGACACTGTCTTAAATCAAGGTACACATGTATTCCAGGAAAGAAAGTACAGTGCCTCATTTCCCCCCAGAATTTGGAAACAAGGCCAGTCTCATACATTTTAGGCAGTACTCCACCACTCAGTTCCATCGCCCTCCCTCTTTCTGAATACTAGATTGAGACACATTCCACCTTTAATGCCCATGTTTGTCTCCAGTTTTCCACTGTCCTGCTGCTGCTCCCGAATAGCTGGCTTACAGATTTGTGCCACCAACCCTAGCATGCTTTCCGAAGACTTCAGTTCTCTGCTGACAATTTCAAAATGGGGAAGGGTGGGGACACAGTGTACTTCTTCTAGTTTTCTTCTTCTTCTTTTTTAATTTAGCCACAATCAGTCATTTTTAATTTTAGTGTGTGTGTGTGTGTGTGTGTCTTCATATGTACATGTTGCTCTGAGTGCTGGAGGAGGCTGGGAAGGTTGTCCTATCATCTGGAGCTAGAGTTGCAGGCAGTTTCAAGCCATTCAACATGGATGTTAGTGATCTTGGAACTCCTGTCCTCTGTGAGAGCATCAAGTATTCTTAACCTCTGAGCCACCTCTCCATCTCTGATCATTCTTTAGTGCCAAATGTATTTTTATCCACAAATTATAGACTCGGGCACTTCAATCAGTCTCAGATGGTAATCTCTGTTCTTTTCCAATGTCAGAGGGACATTGGATGGATACAGAGAACTCTCTAGATCTTGAAACTCAGCCTGTCCTAAATGGAGCCTGTATCGCCTTTCAACAGCAGAGACGTTTCTTTAGGCCTTGCCTGTCACCACTTTCTTATGTCTAGTGGGCTATAATCCAACCCTGCCCTGTTCTTGCTTCCTACTGGCACCACCACCTCCTTTAACTCCTTAAGTTGCTGCAGATAAGCTGAACTGTTGGTATCTGTTAAATAAAAATTATAGGAAGCTTTGTTTGAAATTAAGCTACTCCACTAGTCCAGACTTTAAAAGGTGGCCAGAGGTGTGTATGTGTCACTCACACTACTGTTTCCACAACAATATTGCTTTGTTTTCCTCTGTTTGGGAGTAGGGGGTCCGAGGGGAGGGGGAGGGGAGTGGGTTTGGGGTACATGATGTGAAATTCACCAAAAAAGCCAATTTTTAAAAAAAAGGATTAATAATGCTACAATTGTACATTACCAAGCTAAACAAAGTTGGTTTTTTGACCCTCAGAAATTGGAGTTAGCTAGTTGGGTGGTTGTAGTGCATGCTGTTAATCCCAGCACTCGGGAGGCAGAGGCAGGCAGATCTCTGAGTTCAAGACCAGCCTGGTCTACAAAGCAAGTTCCAAGACAAGCCAGGGCTACACAGACAGAGAAAGCCTGTCTCAAAACAAAACAAAACAAAACAAAACAAAACAAAACAAAACAGAAAAAATAAAAAAGAATTGCTGCCAGATGTGGTAGCATAGCCTGTGCACCTGAGCTTGAAGCTGAGTTCTGGGCTAGTCTGAGACCCAGTCTCCAAGCAAATAAACTGGAGTCAGAGAGGCTAATTTCTGTTGAAATAATGATGAAGTTCCCTTTATCTTAATCAAAACATGAACAAAGGTAACCTGATATTAGGAAATGACTTAGTATTGGGTATTTTTTTTATAATGTATGGTTTTTGCTTTGTTTTGTAACCCCGAGGATCAAATCCATGGCCTCTGGATACGAGGCAAATGGGCTTCTAAGTTATCTGTTGGTTCTGTCTCCTGCCCACACCCTAGAAAGAAAGTAACTCATCTCATTTTTTATTTCTGCTTTTTGCAGTCTCTTCAGTTTTTTTTGTTTTTTGTTTTTTTAAGCGAAACTCTTTTCTTTTTTGATTCATCAGAGTACTCATTCTATTTTATGGAATGAGGTCTTTCCTGACCTAAAAATTAAAGCCATTTAAGCTCTTCAGGATGAATTTGTGTCCATTTGTCGTCTGTCAGGTTGATCTTTACAAATGATTGTAGTCTCACATTCAGTACCCTAGCTTATACCCCAGAAAACAGTAGCTCTAGCCCAGTTACCACATTTATTCACGTGTGTCCTTCCCCTTGGTTTGTGTTAATATCACATCCTTTCCCCCCATCCATCTTGCTGCCTGAAGCCAGGATGGAGCAGGCATTAGGGCTAAGAGCTGAGAAGAGTATTGATTCTGGGAGCTGTGTGCAGAACAGCCTGGACTGCTTCTTTGTTTTATTATTGTTTTGTTTTGTTTTGACTTCAGCGAATGAGAATAGACAAGTTCTTTTAGGGGTGATTGTCAGTTCACATAGCTATAACAAAAGTATTGCGCTGGAGATCAAGGTCAGAGGTTTGGCATTTGTCTAGCATATACGCACACAAAAGTGGGTGGTGAAACACACATACTGTTGACTTAAATGGCAAATATCTATTTCACACAATTATGTAGGTGGGAAAGGTCAGGTCAAGGTACTGGTAGACCTTATGTCAGGTGAGGACCTGTGTCTTAACTTATAGGCAGTCAGTTCGCATTATTCCCATAAGGTCTAGATATCTCATCTTTTCTTAGGTTACTAATTCCACCCATGAGGGCTCTCAATTACAAAGGGCCCCACCTCCCAATACTGTCAAATTGGGGCGACAAGAATATTCAGTCCGTGACAGGGACAAACATTTATTTAATAATCCTAAGTTAATAGTGACTAAAAATATTATTTACAGTTGTAGATCTGCCACTTTAATAAAAGCTGTCACAAAGGTGACATAAAATTCAACCACATCTTTAGACTGCACAGATCTATGAAGTACTCAAAATCATGGACCAAACATTTATTATTTAACTTTTATACTTGTGGCAAACTGTGTTCTTCTTGTTTAGCATTGTGAATATGTATAATTGGGTGTGCATATGATTAAAATAATAAGAAAGTAAATGTATAACATAATCTACCAATCTGAATAGAAAACCACCCAAATATTCCTTTGTAGCCAACCTCTCCTTCCTTTAGACCCCATACAAGGATACTTCAGAGCCAGACAGTGGGGGCATACACTTATATTTAATCCCAGTACTTGGGAGATGGAGGCAGGCAGATCTCTGTGAGTTCAAGGTCAGCCTGGTCTACAGAGTGAGTTTCAGGACAGCCAGGGCTACACAGAGAAACCCCATCTTGAAACAACAACAACCAAAGATACCCCAGGCTGTAGCCTGAAGCCCTTGAGCACTCTCATTTTTGTGACCTGCTGTTAACTTTGATAGTGTATCCCTCTCTAAACTGTACTATCACTTTGTTTCCAATAAAATTATCTTGATCATTTTTCTAATATGTATGTGTGAGCTGTTATTTTCAGTTCTTTGGATAAGAGGTAAAGAACACAAAACCTAGATCCCAAATATTGGTACACAATCAGTGTTAAATACTTAGCTAACATCCCTAGTCTAATTGCATGCTATGTAAGTATGGCTGTTATTTCTTATTTCTGTAACTCTTGATGATGAAGCAATCAGAGTTCCTATGTTTTCAGTTCTGTCCACAGAACAGAATGTTAAGTTTTCCTCAGAGTCTGTCAAGCACATGACTGATTGGTTTCTTGTGTGGTTCACCTTGAGTGGAATTCTGCCAGTAGTTTGATACAATTTTCATCATGAAATTGAAAAACAGGATATTCAGCTTCTTTCAAAAAACCCATCTGAACACAAAAAGTCAATAACAAAGTCCTACAGACATTTAAATATGAATTCTAGGGGCATGGTAGGGTAGGGGCATGGTAGGGAATGTCTAGTGTCCCAGCAAAGGTAGAGATTGGGAGTTTTGGACCAGCCTGGACTCTGAGTCTGTCTCAAAATAAAAACAAATCCTGGAACCATGGCTGTAGCTCAGCAGTTGAGTAATTGTCATGCATACTCAATTCCCAGAAAAGAAGATCCTGTCGGTGAGATTACTACACTTTAGTGACCATATTACCAGTGGCAGTAAAGAAAATGTACTTTGAAAAGAAATGAATTTCTCAGATACCACCAAGAAAAGCACCAGGCTAATCTATATGAACTGATTGATATTCCATGATATCTAAAACTATGTTTACAAGTGGAATCTGTATAGGATTATAAACATTGTCAGATCTGCTCTTTTGCAAAAAAGGCCACAATGTGCAATTCTATGTGTGCAGATGTCTAAATTATTCATATCCTTAACTTTGCCAATTAGAAAACTGTTATAATTACCATGGACATTTTAAAATTAATGTGTCCGTGGCTTTCATGGAGAAGAGGTTAAAATAAAATAAAAATATCAAGAAGCTGATGCAGCTTAGTAGAGAGCATTGACCTAGCACAGTAAAGGTTCTGGATTCTTAGACACACACACACACACACACACACACACACACACACACACACGCGCGCGCGCGCATATGTGCTCATGCACATGCACAAACACAAAATTTTCATGTGTGTTAAAAGCACCGCACAGTTAACATGGTTAAGGTTTAAGTAGCTGAAGTCCAATTTGAAGTAGCTGCTACATAAGAAAGATATTTTTAAAGTTATTTAAATTTTTTTAGATATTTATTTTATGTCTTAAGTGTTTTGTCTATATGCCTGGTACTGGTGGATATCAGAAGTGGGTGTCATATCCCCTGGAACTGGCTTTATGAATGGTTGTGAGTCAGTCACCATGTGGGTGCTGAGAATTGAACCTGAGTCCTTTGCAAAAGCAACAGTGCTCTTAACCACTAAGCTAAGTTATTCTTTAAATAGGTATAGATCACCTTTGCATCCCAAGATCCTGCCTCAGCTTCAGCCTCAGCTCTGGGATTACAGGTGTGTACATATACCTGGCAAAAGCAAATGTGTTGGTCCATATCAGGGGAGAATGGGATGGGTGGTTTGAGCTAGATTTAGGGAACTTAGAAGAAGCCAAGGCTGGCTGGCTCTATATGTCTTTTTCCTGACACACAGGCTTAAACTTCTGTACCATTCCTGCGGCAGCTCCGTGTTTGACTTCATCTGTATGACTTCCTTACCAGAAAAGAACTTCTTTCTCCTTCATGTTCCATTTTAGAAATGGTTCTGCTTGCTCTCATGTTTCAGAGACCAATCACCATAGCTATGGGTAAAGAGGCAGTATCCATGACTGACAGTCACCGTCCTCCATACTGTAACATTGGAGTTGAGAATGACATTTCCCGAAATGAAGGTGATTCTGCTCTGGACAGACAAAGCTATGTGTTCGTATTGCTGACTTTGTTGGAAGCTTCATGCTAGCATCTTTGAGAGATCCTAAGTCACTAATATGCCCTTAATCAAAGGCTCTGAAAGTCAGCAAACTGAAAACAATAAAGACAATATGAGAAACAGAGGCTGCAGATAACTAGAAGTGCCAGTGTAAGAAATTTGGCTGAACCAAAACATTTTACAGAAGTTTAATGACTTAATTATATATACAGCATATAGTTATATAAATTACATATATGCACATATAAAATATGTATACACACATATATAGTTTGTTATTTTTTTAATTTCAAAGATATGGGTCCTAGTACTCTGGGAGGCAAAGGCAAAAAGTCTCTAAGTACAAAGTCAATCTGTATTACATAATAAGGGCCGGTCGCAAACAACAAAAGCAGTCAATACAAAGGAGCTAAATTTGTTTTTCCCTTTTTCAGTGCTGGAGATTAAATCCAGGTAGGACCTTATATATACTCTACACCATGCTACACCTCTAGTCTTTTTGTTAGTTTCAGGCAGACAACGTCTTCTTACTTACCTAGGTTGGCATTGAACTTTAGACCCGTTTATAGAGTTCCTCCAAAGGCCTTTGTTTCCCCAAAGTTCATAATTATGTCAGTATTGTGAAAGAGGGGGCTCAACAGAGGGCTATTTATTCGTTTGTTTATTTCCCCTCTGTGCCTCTGTTCTCTGCCTTCACGGGCTTTGGAGGATGTGCATGCAGATGCTTCTTGGATGGGGATGTGGATAAAGAAAGAGAGCAATACAGCCCTTCAGAGATAGGCAAACAAACACTAAGCACACAGTGGAGTCCAACACCGATGCTTCTTTATCAAATCAGGAATAGCATTTTCTCTCCTCGGCACCATGCCCATTGTGCCCCACTGTGCTTCTGAGAAACCTCATGCTAGCTAACATGTACCAAGACCGACGGCTAGCTCTCCTCTGTCACAGCTCTGTCCCTGTCTCACTAGTGTAGCTTACTGTGTGCAGATGCCGGAGTGTGGATGGCCTTTGTCCCTCCTGGATGGGTCATCTGACGTCAAGGTGAACATGTCCCGGGCTTTTGCTGATGGGGCATCACATCCCTGTATACTGGCATGCGGTTGTTGCTCATTCCCCTTCTGTCTTCTCCTTTCTCCCTTCTCTCCCTCCCTCTCTACCCCCCCCCCCCATTTGTTTAGACTAGTACTCAATCATTGTGTTTACTTCCAAGAATTTATGGAGAAACACTAGGCTTTTCTTTTTCCTCTCTCTGTCTCTCTGTCTCTGTCTCTCTCTCTCTCTCTCTCTCTGTGTGGGGGGTGTGCCTTGAATGTAGAAAAGGCATACCTATGGTATGTAGTAATCTATATCATGTGAGCAAGTTGAAAAGGACAGGCAGTCTGCTAGTAAGGGCTGGGACATCTTAAGTAAAGCTCAGCTTGGTGACTCAAGCGCTTATCTCAGCACTTAGGAGGCAAAGATAAGAAGATTGCCAAGGGCTCTTGACAATCCTGAACTACAATTGTGAGATCCTGTGTAAAAAGAAAGAAAGAAAAAAAACCCCAAACTGGATTGGGTGTGGTGGTACACGCCTTTAATCCCAGGACTACGGAGGTAGAAGTAGGCAGACCTCTTGAGTCCAAGGCCAGCATAATCTAGAGAGTTCCAGACAGACAAGCCTACATAGGGTCAGGGGCCAGTCCCAGCAGTTGACAGATTTCCAAGAGAAAATAAGGAGTCTGCCAGGGATGAGTAAGTCAGATGCAATGTGTTTTTGACCTGGACTTTAAAAGCATGCCCAGGGGAATCTTGCTCTAACTGACTAGCAATCAGGTTGCTTCTTTATTTATACAGATTCACACAACAAAGACATACTCAGGATTTTCCAAGAAGTGCAGATGATGTCATTTTGTCTCCAGACATATGTTTGATTTTTCAATACATGTCTGTAGTTACAAGTTCTCTCACAATTAGAAAGTACAAATAGAACAGATCCCACTTTTATTATCAGCCCCATAACTCCAACTCAAAGAATCCAAAGAGTGTCTCTACCAAAGCAAACATATTCATTATATGACAACCTGCTTTTAGGCTGGCAGTGTTTGCAGTTTTAAAGTGCTCCAGACAAATAGAAACTATCTGAAGCGGTGTTTTTATGAGTAGCAAATATGAATTCTGAGCTCCTTCCACTTTCATCCTTTCATCATCTATGCTATTAAGTAGGAAGAGTTATTTTAGTCAATCTATCTTTTGTACTGAGTTCTGTTCCTCCAGGGGTGTGCCCTGTATGATCCCTATCTTTAAGTTACATTTTCAGAGAGCTCTAAGCATATTGTAAAAAGAGGCCTATGATCTGTTACCAGATCTCAAGGCCAGTTAAAGTGTGCCAACACTAAGTTTACGCTGTCTTACTCTGTAGACCAGGCTGGCCTCAGATTTGCAGAGACTTACTTACATCTGTCTCTCAAGTGCTGAGGTTAAAGGTAGCAACTTATTCCTTAAATGTGAAATTTCAACAAATCCACCCAGAAAGCTACAGATGGTGTGAGTCAGGTTTCCTGTTCTACCACTGAAAACCATGTGTGGAAGAGGCTTGACTGAGCCCCTGATGGCTAACTGGGGTAGTGGCATGCTTTACCCCTTGGCAGTTTTTTCAGATCTGCATGGGCTCTTCACATCTTCAATTATTGTTTACTAGAAAGCAGTAGGAAAAAGTGTGGCCTGGCATGGTGACTGTCTTTTTTAAGCTCTGGGACAGCTGGTGGCTCTAGTAGTAACAGGTGCTATGTCACCACCCAGCTCCCTTTCCCAGCAGAGCCATGATTCTCTGTGTGACATTTCAGGTTCTCTAGGAAGCAGATGCCAAGCTGCCACCAGACAAGCCACAGATAATGAAGGGAACACCCAGTGAGGCATGAACACAAGAGAGCTGCATCAGCTCTCCTGTATCAGACGCTTGGGAGGCGCTAGGCAAAGAAAGAGGTTTGGGCATAAAGAGCCTAGGACTGTAGACAGCCCCAAGGAAATCAAGCAGGTAGAAGGAATCTTATATCAGGAAGAAAAGGCCAGGGCTATAGCATCCTTGCCTTTCATGAACCCTGCCAGGAGCTGCAAGAAGTGCACATGTTCTATTCTGGGTCAAGTTGTTCCCTCCAAGCCTCTTGTGGACAGTGGTATGAGTTCAGAGATCCTCTAAGTTTCTATTATTGGTCATCTTCCAACTACCCCATGCCCCACATCATTGTGAGTTACTTAGGCATCCTCTCTGAGATGCCTAAGCTCTGGACAGATGTTTGGCCACTGTTCCTGAGTTCTCACACTAGAATATACTTCTCACTTATCCCTTGTATGCCTTCCCAGAAAAACATTTGCTCTTCTTTGTATAGTCACCTTAGTAGATTAAAAATATATATACTTATTTTTGTGTTTGTGTGTGCATGTGCACACGTGTGTGCAGATGCCTGTCAAGGCCAAAAAAGGACATCTGATCCCCTGGAGGTAGAGCCACAGGTAGTTGTGAGTTGCCTGGCTTGGGTACTGGGAACTGAACTTGATTCCTCTAGAAGAGCAAGTGCTCTTAACTGCTGATCTCTCTCTCCAACACAGCTTAGTGTTTTAATATTAAAGGTTATTTCTAGGTTTATTGGAGAGATGTGCTGAGATGGATTTCAGGTGACCAAAACCTTTACATAGAATAGGCCATTCGCATCAGGGGAAGCTGGACTATAGTGATGATCTACCAGCAACCTGTAGTAAAAGAAAATCCTTACATGTATAGGCTTTAGAGGGGAAGGTTCACAGAGCTCCAGGGAAGGAGTCTCTGAGCTTAGGAGACGAGTAGTAAAGGGATTGAGTAAAGTACTAGAATAGAATACATAGGATGTAAGGAAATTAATCCTATTATCCCACCCTACCTTGGGGTTGATACAGGTTAGGAGCTAAGCAATTTACGGAAGTCACTAAGCAGGAGATAAAGGTGTGGCTGATCTCCTCTACAGAGTGAGATGCTTTGTTCTAACATGTAGAATCCCACATGTTGGGGTTTTATATAGAATAGTATTTCCATCACCACTGAAACCGCTCAACATATTCACGGCACTTGCCTTTCCAGATGTTCAAAGTTGTGCGTTTTAGAAATGTTCAACTACATCAAATGACATTTCGTGTCATGTATATCATCCATGCATATATCCATCAATCTATTTGTCCTTGCATTTATCTGTTTTTAATCTGTGTCTCTTTGTTTCTGTTCCTTTACGCCTGCTGGTGTCTTACTGTCTCACCCTTCTATTTAGTGTGTGGATCGAAACTCTTATGTCAGAGGGCTTTTTCCTACATATATTACTCTCAGAAACATGTCACAAAGGGTTTTTTTGAGATAAGGTTTCATGTCGCCCAAATCAGACTTGAACTCTGATCATCCTTCCCTCATCTCCCAAGTGCTGGGATTATAAGTAGATGTAACCATGCCTGGCTTATACGAGAAGAATTTTAAACACCCAATGTTGGCTTTAAAAATGTAAACCTGCAGGTGACAGTGTAAATTTTGGGAGGCAGTAGCTAGAATCAACACGTCTTCCTCTTCTCATCTTTTTCCTTTTTGGAGACAGGACTGGCCTAGAAATTACTATGTAACTGAAGCTGACCTTGAACTCCCTTGTGCTTCTCTCTGCCTCTCCAGTGCTGGGATTATAGGTATGTGCACCATACCTGGTAATTACTACTATCTAATAAAATAGAACAGTCTGGGCCTCGTAATCTCAGACCTATAATCTCAGCTACATGGAAAGCTGAGGATTCAAAGCCTAACTTGGGCTACTTAGCAAGACCCTGACTCAAAACAAAAAACTTAGCCGGGCGTGGTGGCACACGCCTTTAATCCCAGCACTCGGGAGGCAGAGGCAGGCAGATTTCTGAGTTCAAGGCCAGCCTGGTCTACAGAGTGAGTTCCAGGGCAGCCAGGGCAATACAAAGAAACTCTGTCTCAAAAAAACAAAAAAACCAAAAAACCAAAAAAAACCAAAAAAACCCAAAAAAAACAAAAAAAAAACCCAACTAAACAAACAAACAAAACAAAACAAAAAACTTGCAAAGGGCTGGAGGTAACCCTCAGTGGTCGAGTGTTTGCCTAGCATGCATGGGACCATGGTTTCAGTTCAATCCCCAGAACATAAAATAAATAATTAAAGGCCCAAACGTTAGCCTAGCCCTGTTTCTCCTAGTAAACAACATCAAAATAGATTGTGCAAATAATTAGTTGTTTCCAAAGTATCCCAACAAAGCTAAAAAATTATAACACTATAATAAATGTCAATTTATGGTACAGCCATTCTGTATAGTCTTCGATAGAAATGGAATATTTAAGCCAAACATGATGATGCATGCCAATAATCCCAGGATCTGGCAGGTGAAAGCAAGAGATTCAAGAAGTCTTAATTGTCCTATGTTACATAAGAGAATTTGAGTCCCTCCTGGGCAGCTTGAGACATTGTCTTGGACAAACAGAAAGAGGAGGTGGGGAGGAAGAGCCAGGGGAGTAGGAGAATATTGTTATAGAAAAATATCTCATATAGCCAAACAAGATGTCACACTTCTGCCATTCCACTCCTTAGGAGGTCAAAAAGAGGAGGAGGACCAAGAGTTAAGGCCAGTCTCAGGTAAGTAGAGTAGTTTAGTTCAACTTGGGCTACACAGTAGACCCTGTCTTGAAAACATTATTGAATAAGAAAATTATATTCAAACACAGAAGTGGATGCTCACAGTCAGATATTGGATGGAACACAGGGCCCCCAATGGAGGAGCTAGAGAAAGTACCCAAGGAGCTAAAGGGGTCTGCAACCCTATAGGTGGAACAACAATATGAACTAACCAGTACCCCTGGAGCTCATGTCTCTCTCTACATATGTAGCAGAAGATGGCCTAGTCGGCCATCATTGGGAAGAGAGGCCCCTTGGTTTTGCAAACTTTATATGCCCCGGTACAGGGAACACCAGGGCCAAGAAGTGGGAGTGGGTGGGTAGGGGAGTGGCAGGGAGAGGGAGGGTATGGGGGACTTTTGGGATAGCATTTGAAATGTAAATGAAGAAAATACCTAATAAAAATATTTTTAAAAGAAAATTATATTTGATTTAATGCCATATTTCCTGTTTAAAAACTATAATGTGAAAAAGCTGATTGGTGGTGCTGCATCCCTTTCACCCTAGCACTTGGGAGGCAGAGGCAGGTGGATCTCTGAGTTTGAGGCCAGCCTTGTGTGCAGAGTAAGTAGAGCCTGAGGCAGCCAGGGTTACACAGAGAAATCTTGTCCTGAGAAACCAAAAAGTAAAAATAGCCAGGCAGTGGTGGCACACACCTTTAATCCCAGCACTTTCGAGGCAGAGGCAGGCCGACCTCTGAGTTTGAGGCTAACGTGGTCTACAGAGGGAGTTCCAGGACATCTAGGGGTTACACAGAGAAACCCTGTCTGGAAGAAAAACAAAACAAAAACCAACCCATTATAGAGTATATATAAAGGTGGATATATTTTAGGTTATGGAAAGACTTAGAAATATGTGCCAATACTGAAAGTACAGAGACAATAATATGTGTACGTATACTTTCCTGATAACTTTTTATAAAACATATTTTACATGAATGGGTGTCATGCCTACCAGTTTGTCTGAGCACTACATGTGTGCCTGGCACCCCTAAAGGCCATAAGATGGTGGTCAGATCTCCTGAAATTGTAGGTTAAGATAGTTGTATGCTGGGAATCAAACCTAGGTCCTCTGAAAAGGCAGCCAGTGCTCTTAACAGCTGAGCTGCAGCTCCAGCACCAACCCTGCCCGGTAACTTTTGAAAATCGTGAATGTTGTTGGATATTAGCAATAGCCATGCGGTTCTTCTTCAGTCTGCTAATACAGTGGCTACAACGACTGATTCTGAGTACCGGACTCATCTAGCATCCCTGCCTGAAACAAACCTCTCTTGGTCATGTGGCATAATTATTTTCCTGGAAGTCAGAGGCCACCTTTCGGGTGTTGCTTTCTTCCTTCTACCATGCGTGTCCCAGGGATCAAACTCACAGGTGGTCAGGCTCAGCAGTAAGTATGCATTACCTACTGAGTCCTCTTGCTGGCCCTACAATAATTTTTATACATTGTTGAATAATTTTCGCTAATTTGTGTGTATATGCGCAAGTATATGTATGTGCACGTGTTAGGTGTTTGTGTGCGTGAGCACGTCTGTGCAAGGCCAGATGTCCTCTATCACATCCACCTATTCTTTTGAGGCCAAGTTCTTCCCTGAACCTGGGTTTAATGTTTTCTCATGTAGGCCAGAAGCCAGCAGTCCTCAGTAGTTGTCTCCTGCAGAGCTGTGGTTCCCGGCATGCTTAGGATCCAAACTCTGACCCTCATGGTTGTGCAGCAAGTGTTTCTAACCACTGACTCATCTCTCCCGCCACATATTTTGCTAATAAGTGATGCTGTTTTTGCATTTATGTTCATGAACAACATTGCTTTGTTTTGAATTTTCTTCATTTGGCTTTGGTTTCCAGGTACAGTGGCTTCCTCGTGTGATTTGGAAAGTGATTCCTCATGTTTCCAGGGAGACGTTGTTTAGAACTGCTGTTCTTACTCAAGTGTTTCACAGAACTCTCTAGTAAAACCACTTGGGCCTGGGGGCTGTAACAATTTCCTTTGAGGTCATGAGCTATTCAAAGTATATGCTTCGTATTGGGTATGATGTAGTGGTTTTTGTTGGTGAAAAACTTGGCCTTGCTGTTACAGCTCACTCACTGTGTGTGTGTAGAGTCATTTCTTAAGCTTTCTGGTTATGTTTTTGGTGTGTGCCTGCTCTGTGGCAGCTCCTGTTTCACTGTTTGTGTCTTCTTTCCTTTCCCTTTCTCAGTCTTGCCAGTCATTTCTGCTTTACTCATCTTTGCAGAGCCAGCACTCTCTCTCTCTCTCTCTCTCTGTCTGTCTCTCTCTCTCTCTCCCTCTCCCTCTCCCTCTTCCCCCCTCTCTCCCCCTCTCCCTCTTTCCTCTCCTTCTCCCTCTCCCCTCCTCTCTCTTTGATCTTTTTGTTTTTCTTTACTGCTTCTGCAGCTTATTTTAACAGCCTGTTACCTTCTTCTTCAGGCTCTCGGGGTTCCAGCTACATCATTAGCTTTGGGCCTTTCCTCTTTTCTAATGTGAGCACTTAGAGCTGGGAGTTTTCCTTCCCCTAGTGCTGTGCCCTCATGTTTGGATAGGTTGTATTTTCCCTCGCTCAGGAGGCCCTCCCTCTCTTTGCCTATGAAATATTAAACGTGTGCTCTTAGTTTCTGAGCATGGGAAGATAGGAAGTCTTCCTTCCATTTCTAGTTTGATTCCATTGTGGTCAGACAATACAGTGTATAATTTTAACTTTCTCTGTCTTAAAAATTACATTTATTCATTTATTCTCTCTCTGTCTCTGTCTCTCTCTGTCTCTGTCACTCTGTGTGTGTATATGTGTGTGTATGTGTGTGTGAGTGTGTGTGTATGTGAGTGTGTGTGTGTGTGAGTGTGTGTGTGTGTGTGAGTGTGTGTGAGTGTGTATGTGAGTGTGTGTGTGTGTGTGAACATGAGTATATGTGCTGGTGTATGCATAGAAGGATGACAGAGAAAAACTTCTGGGAATTGGTTCTGTTTGCATCATGCTATTGTTCCCAGAGATCTTTTTTGTTTTTTTTTTTTTTAATTTTCTGTTTTTACTTCCTCACTTTACATCCTGCTCACTGCCCCCACCCCCAAGTCATCCCCTTCTAAAATCCCTCTCCTCCCCTCTTCCTTTTCCCCTTCTCATTTGGGCAGGTGGAGGTCCCCCTGGACATCCCCCCACCCTGCCACTTCATGTCTCTGTGAGGCTAGGTGCTTCCTCTCTCACTGAGGCCAGACAAGGCAGCCCAGCTGGAAGAACATATCCTGTGTACAGGCAACAGCTTTTGTGGGTAGTCCCTGCTCCAGTTGTTTAGGACCCACATGAAAACTGAGCTGTACATCTGCTACATATGTGCAGGGAGGCATAGGTTCTGCCTGTATATATTCTTTAGTTGGTGGTCCAAACTCTGAGAACCCCAAGGGTCCAGGTTGGTTGACTCTGTTGGTCTTCCTGTGGAATTCCTTCCTATCCCCTTTGGGAGCCACAATCCTTCCTCCTATTCTTCCATAAGAGTCCCCAAGCTCCATCCACTGTTTTGGCTGTGGGTATCTCTATCTGAGTCAGCTGCTGGGTGGAGCCTCTCAGAGGACAACATGCTCCTGTCTGCAACAGGATAACAGAGTATCATGATTAGTGTTAGGGATTGGCGCTTGCCCGTGACAGCTGTGACAGCAAATTGTAAGGGCTGCATGGAGGTGTTGGCAGTGGAATGTAGGTTCTCTGGAAGAGCAGAACACGATGTTAACCACGGAGCCATCTCTTTAGCCTGGACTTTGTCTTGACTATTTTTGAGATAAGAACACTTAAGCCTCCAACTATAACTATGGGTTTGCCTATTTTTCTTTTCAACTCTATCAGGTTTCTTTTTTTACACATTCATTTAGAATTGCTACGTTTGCCTGACTGATTTTTACTTATTTATCGATATGGGATGTTCCTTCCCTGTCCCTGGTAATTTTATTTGACTTCAAGTGTACTGTTGTGCATTTTCTATCATAGTATGCCATTTGTACACTCTTCCTTCCCATGTTCTTCTGTACAAAATGAAACTCTCACACACGAGTCACTTTTTTTTTTTGAAAGGATCTGGAAGGGAAACCCTTGAAAATATTCGCTTTAGTTACTTATAGACTCCACAGTTACAGGTGATTTTGTTTTCTTCTCTCCATTCTTATATTTGCTGATTTTTCTTTGCAAGAACACATACTACATACATATGAAAAGGCCTTTTAAAACAGAAAACAGACAGACCAAAGAATTGTTCAAAAGTGAAGCCAGCTGTCAGTGGGCACAGCCTGAAAGGCAAACAACAGTCTCAGAATAGACACAACTACATACTCTGGCCTCATTTGTACAAATGATTCCATTTATATACGAGACAACTTGTGAGATGCAAGTTCCAAATCAGTTTTTCCGAAGCTGAAGCTTGTTTTAAATAGTCAAAGGAAAGTACTCTTATAAATAACACTGTAGTAATGTTCTCTCTAAAGTAGTAGCCATACATTTATTTGCATTATATAATTTATAGTGTTGAATACAGATTGACTAGCTCTCATCCAGAATGCCTAGAACCTGAAGGGTTTTAGATGCCAGATTTTTTTTAAATTTGCATACACAAACATATCTTGGGAATAAGATCAAAATCTAAACATGAGATTTCGTTCCTCTTTATATACAGCTTGTCCACCTAAACAGAAGGTAAATCTTGTGCATCTTTATATGGTTATTTTTATTTAAGTGCTTTGTAGTGCTGGAGATTGAATCCAGGGATCCATGCACTATAAGCAAGGGCTCTCCACTGAGCTACACCACAGTCCACACTGGTGCACCCACACTTTTACTGACGCCTGTCACATGAGGTCACATGTGCAGTTGTCACCTGTATTGTCATGTTGATACTTACAGAGTTTTGGACTTGAAACGTTTTGGAGTTCAGCTATTTGAATGTGTGTGTGTGTGTGTATGTGTGTGTATGTGTGTGTGTGTATGTGTGTGTATGTGTGTGTGTATGTGTGTGTGTGTATGTATGTATGTGTGTGTGCATGTGTGTGTGTATGTGTGTGTGTGTATGTGTATGTATGTGTGTGTGTATGTGTGTGTGTATATGTGTGTGTATGTGTGTGTATGTATGTGTGTGTGCATGTGTGTGTGCATGTGTGTGTGTATGTGTGTGTATGTGTGTGTGTATGTGTGTGTATGAGAGTGTGTGTGTGTGTGTATGTGTGTGTATGTGTGTGTGTGTGTGTGTGTATGTGTGTGTGTGTGTATGTGTACCTAAAGAGGTCAGAAAAGCTGTCAGATCCCTTGGAGTTGGAGCTATATAGGTGGTTCTGAGTCACCTGTCATGGCTCAAAGGAACTGTACTCAAATTGTCATCAGCAGCAAATGATCTTAACCTTGGTGCTGTCTCTCAGCACCTGCTTTCTTATTGTTGTGCTCTACAAATTAATCTGGAATTTAGAGTTTCTAGTACTTTGGTCATAAGATAGAAGGGAAGTCCACCTCCACTTACATTCCTGTCTTGTGATGGTTCAGCATGGTTTTCTTTCCACTATTTCACCTTACAAATGAGTTTCCAAGTCTACCTGGATCAAGCAGTTTCTACAATATTTCTTCCAGTGATTTCCATCTAAAGCTACTGAATGACTGCTCTCTGCTATGCCTTCTCCCTTGACTGGGCCCTGGAAATGAAGCAGACAGGGAAGAACCTCACGTAGGGTAGGGCTTGTGATGGGGGAGGAGACGATAACTCCACCTTCTGATGTGAAAGAAAGGCTCACTAGTGTTTAGGTGTGGATGGAAAAGGCCTTAATGAGGAGGTAGAATTGCTGCTCCCTGGAAGAGGAGACCAGGGTGTGGTGGTGAAGCTCAGGGATTTCCAGGAAGAGGAACTCACAAGAGAAGTGTGCAGATGCTTAGGCAACTGAGACAGGAAGACTGCTATAGTTCCAGACCTACCTGGGCTACCAAAGCAAGCTATCAAGGAAATGTCCTAAAGCTGTAATTTGTTTGAGGAACCAAAATGAAAATCTTTCTGGCTAGAGTGACCTAGAGGTCCATGGCCAGGGACTTTGGCCCCTGCTTATTTTCAGTCTCCTAGAGAACAGGCAAAGGGCCCCAGGGCCTTCCCTAGAGGTCTTTGTGTGCCTTGAACCAGCCTGCTCTAGTGGGTTCTCCAAGTGCCTTCGGCAGTGACTCTGGTTTAACTTTAGATGAATGGCTCCTATGTCATCCCCAGCCCCAGTTTCCCAACCAAGAAATGCGCATCTAGTCCTCTTCTCCGACTGCACTCAGTCTTTCCTTCCCCCAGATATTGTGAATTATTTGAGGACTAGAACAAAGTCTCTGCTTTACAGCTGACTCCTGCAAGTGCTTAGCCCATCCGCCCACCTCTGGAAGTGTCAGGCTGTTCCTGTAAAATCACATCAGATCCGCAGATGCAGTGCTACAGCTTGGGAGGTACAGGGCTGCAATAAGCTGGAGTTGTTGACCCAACTATGAAAACTAGCAATATAGCCAGTTATAAAAAGAAAGGGGAGGTCTGTGTGGGCACTGCAGCTGGCTTGCTGCTAGCTCTCGGCCTCCCCTCCATCTGTGATGGAGTAGAGTTGTTTCCTTAGTCATCCTCCTCACTCAGGGATGCTTTGATCGAAAAGAGTTGCACTATCTACCTGATGGGCCTCTTGGTCTGTGAGTATCTGAGGAGAGAGACTTACTACCCGAGCAGCCTGTTTATTACCAACACTATCTTTGAAAATTTTACAAAAGGAAAGAGTGTCAAGAAGGAAAAAAAAAATCCTTGCTCAGCTCCACCTTCAGAGTAAGAGAGCGAGCTTTCCAAATTTCAGTCTGTTGCCTCGGCCCCCTTGTGATGGTAGTTCATTATCAACTTGTCTGGAGCTGGAATCACTGGGAGACTGGGGAGGTTTGGCTCTGTTTGTATTTGTGAGTTTCCAGCATGAGTTAGTTGAACAAGGAAGAACCACTGTGCATGCGGGCAGCACCTGTCTGGAAGCGGGGAAAGGAGATGGCCAGTAGAACCCCTCCAATTCCCGTTCTGTTTCCTGGACCCTCTTTGCTATGAATTGCATCATCCACCCTGTCCTTTGTGCTATGATGGAGCAAATCTTCTTAAACCGAAATGAAGCCCCATCGCACCTTTCTGCCCGGTATTTTGGGGAGCAGCCATGATACAAGTATCTAGTCCATCCCTGTGCCATTCATTCTTCCATGGCATTCCCATGCCCTCAGAAAGAAGTGCAGGGTCCTTACAGAGACCTTCCAGGCCAGGCTGCTCTGGCTTCTTCGGATACCATACAGTTTTTTTGCTGCTGTTGCTCAGTCTTCCAGCTTTGCCTCAGTTCCTGGCCTATGCTGTCTTCAGCTGCTTCTCTGATGTCTCTGGCATTCCCTTTATCCCTTTATTGTTTTTTGTTTGTTTGTTTGTTGTTTTTCAAGACAGAGTTTCTCTTTGTAGCCCTGGCTGTCCTGGAACTCACTTTGTAGACCAGGCTGGCCTCGAACTCAGAGATCTGCCTGCCTCTGCCTCCCAAGTGCTGGGATTAAAGGCATGCGCCACCACACCCGGCTTCCTTTATCCCTTTATTTCCCAAGTGGACTCCTTCAATCCCTGTCTTGGTTATAGTAGCTTCACAGAGACCCCAAGACAGATGGCTCTCTGTTCCTTGTTCCCTCAGCCCCCTGAGCTCCGTCTCCAGTTTCCAGTGTTCCCTCAACCTCTGAGCTTCATCTTGTATTTCCTGTTTAATGCCTGGCTTCTCTGTTGGCTGGAAGCCCTCTGAGGGCAGTGATATGTTTGTCACCAAACTTGCACAGTGACATGGTAGCCATAGTCTTGAGTGCATGGATAGACTAGAGGCCTTTGAAACTGCAACACGACTAGACTTTTTTTTATTTTATTTTTTTTATTAGGTATTTTCCTCGTTTACATTTTCAATGCTATTCCAAAAGTCCGCCATACCCACCCCCCCAATCCCCTACCCACCCACTCCCCCTTTTTGGCCCTGGGGTTCCCCTGTACTGGGGCATATAAAGTTTGAAAGTCCAATGGGCCTCTCTTTGCAGTGATGGCCGACTAGGCCATCTTTTGATACATATGCAGCTAGAGTCAAGAGCTCCGGGGTACTGGTTAGTTCATATTGTTGTTCCACCTATAGGGTTGCAGTTCCCTTTAGCTCCTTGGGTAATTTCTCTAGCTCCTCCATTGGGGGCCGTGTGACCCATCCAATAGCTGACTGTGATCATCCACTTCTGTGTTTGCTAGGCCCCGGCATAGTCTCACAAGAGACAGCTACATCTGGGTCCTTTCAGCAAAATCTTGCTAGTGTATGCAATGGTGTCAGCATTTGGAAGCTGATTATGGGATGGATCCCTGCATATGGCAATCACTAGATAGTCCATCCTTTCGTCACAGCTCCAAATTTTGTCTCTGTAACTCCTTCCATGGGTGTTTTGTTCCCATTTCTAAGAAGGGGCAAAGTGTCCACACTTTGGTCTTCGTTCTTCTTGAATTTCATGTGTTTAGCAAATTGTATCTTATATCTTGGGTACGACTAGGCTTTAAGGTGACAATGTTAAGAGTCTCTAGATTGCACAGTGACATGGTAGCCATAGTCTTGAGTGCATGGATAGACCAGAGGCCTTCGAAACTGCAACACAACTAGACTTTAAGGTGACAATGTTAACAGTCTCTAGAACTTTTCTTTCATATTAAGAAGATAGTGTGTGTGTGTCTGTGTTTACATTTGGATACCTGAATTATAAAGATGTGTGTGCACATGTGTAAGGCCGGAGAGCTTGATATTTTAGGCTAGTCTGGTTATTGTGTCCCAGGGATCCCCCTATCTCGACCTCCCCAGTGCTGGAATTGCATGTCTTACCATCCCCTGTTCTTTGACACGGTGGTAGGGATTTGAGCTCAGATCATCCAGCTTACATGGCAGAAACCGTGCGTGCATTCTGAGATCTCTCCCCAGCCCCATTTAGTTCTTTGACTCCAGCAGTGGTGAAAAGTCTGGGGCCATGGCTGGGAAGTAAAGGGAAGCCGGGAAGCCACAGCACTTTCCAGCCTCGCATGCATGCGTCAGGCCTGCTGGAGCAAGACCCTGCTCACGAAGCATCTCGTAACTCCTTCTAACTGTGCCCAGTCTCTCACTCTGTGCCCAGCCCACAGAGGTAAGGACCAGCGGCTACGGAGAGCAGCAGCAGGTGAAGCAGACAGTAGAAACCTGAAGTAGACAGAAGATGGAGTCTAGTCTGTGGCCAGTGGGAAGCAGCGAGAGCTGCCCCGAGGCTTGGTCGGCTGCTGGGATCTATCAGGTACTGGTCCAAGTCAGGGTCTTGCCTTGGGAGTTGGAAAAGACTTGTTAACGTCATCCTTCAGTCTGGAGGCTGTGGAGCAGCCCTTGGTCTCTTCCTCTGTTTACATTAGTGTGTGTGTGGTGGGCACACATGTGGAGGTCAGAGGATAACTCCCCTTCCACCACAGGGATGGAGCTCAGTTGTCAGGCAAGCATCTTTTCCTGCTGACCCATCTACAGTTACAGACAGTTGTGAGCCATGTGGGTATTGGAAATTGAATCCTGAACCTCTGATAGAACAGCCAGTGTTCTTAACCACTGAACCATCTCCAGCCCCTCATTCCAGTCTCTTGATCACGATATTATAGTTATTTACACCACAACCCCATAAAGTGTCTACTTCCTGGCTCACCATATTCCTACTGAATACCACAAAATGTAATCTTTTCCACAGGCCAA
Organism: Mus musculus; assembly: GCF_000001635.26. Taxonomy (NCBI): domain Eukaryota; kingdom Metazoa; phylum Chordata; class Mammalia; order Rodentia; family Muridae; genus Mus; species Mus musculus. The sequence goes on along the minus strand of NC_000083.6, from coordinate 72,814,473 downwards.
CATTTTCCAGAAGTCTTCTGCCCATAGTTAGAAGTCTGACGTCTCTTGTTCCCCTGAGCTTCTGCTATGGAGCCATTTCATCTCTCCGGACGTGGTGGGAGACCAATTTGTTGCTGTTTTCCTGAGCTTTGGCAGATGTCAGTTCTGAAGTCTTCTATTCTTAGTACCCCGGGTCTGTGGTAGAGCAGGACAGCTCGTCATTCCGCACTAGGGAAGAATGCTCTAACCTGCCACTTTCTTAGCATCTTAATGTATGCATCCTGCCTGAGTGTGTGACAAGCTGTCACCAATCTTCCTGGAGGTTGGCAGGGAAAGGTTCAGTGTACTTGCTCAGACTTAACTCGGCACCCCTCGAGCACACACTTCCCCTGTCGGGCACTAGATGGCAGCCTTTCCCCCCCTGATGAAAGAAAGTGCACAGATCATTCAACTGGCATTTGGAAGCCCTAGCCATCCATCTAGGATGATCGGAGGGAAGCTAAATATGTGTTTATGCAGCAGATCTGAACGGTCAGGCCCGTGTGAAATGGGGAGTGGTAAAAAGGAAAAACATAAACCTAGCCTAAAAGCCTCTCAAGCATTTGCAATTTGATGTGGGAAGGTCCTGCTATTTCACCACAGGTGGTCTGCTTTCAGGATCGAATAGGAATACCTGGCCATGGATTCTATGTAGGGAAGGAGGAGAAAGCCTCCTGGAGTTAGACCAAGTGCAGTGTGAGTTAATTACAGCTTTGGATCCCTGCTGAGAGAACACCAATATTCTAGCTGACCTAGGGACTGAGGTTTGTCTGGCAAAGCATGCTGGGATGTCCCATTCCTCAGGCCAGTGATTCTTGTCACCTGCAGTGAGCACAGCCCAGAGCCCAGTAGCAGCTGCTAAATTGCTGTTCTGAGAGCACCCTGTGGGGCTGGAGCTGGCAAGGGGAGAGAGAGGATGGATGAGGAACCTAGCTGAGAGATTAGCAAGGACTCACCCTCTGCGCAGGTCCAGTGGGAGCCACAGGCTTTCCAGAAGAGCCATTATTTAAGAAACCCGTTTTAGCTGGGCATGGAGGTACATGCCTTTTAATCCCAGCAACTGGGGAGGCAGAGGCACTCAGATCTCTGTGAGTTCAAAGCCAGCCTGGTCTACAAAGTCAGGGCTGTTACACAGAGAAACAAAAACAACAATAACAAAAAGACACCAGTTTTTTCTTTAAGCATCTGTCCCACATATGTCCCTGTGACTACTAACATGGAAAGTTTGAGGCCCACAAGGCTTGTGTGACTGACCTAGTTTTAGTGAGGGATGAGCACATGGCCTGTCACCAGCCATACTAGTGAACATAAAGAACTGCAGTACTCAGGAGCCCTGGAGGTAAGGGGCTTTTTGAACTTGGGCAGTTCTAGCTGTCTGGAATCACTCCAGGACTTCTTCTAGCAAAGATGGGGTTTATTCTGCATATAACAGGCTGCTTTTATTTTGGAGACAGGGTCTTACCATGTAGTTCTGGCTGGCTGAGAACTCACTATGTAGACCAGACTGGCTTTGAACTCACAGATATCTACCCATCTCTGACTCTCAAATGCTCTACCACACCTAGACCCAGCTAACAGGGTTCTTTTTGATAGTATTTATTTTTAAGTGCTAGAGAGACAGAGAGAGAGAAAGAGAGAGAGAGAGACAGAGAGAGACAGCGAGAAAGACAGAGACACAAAGAGAGTTTGCAAGTGCCTGTAGAGACCACAGGTGTCAGATTCCTTGAAACTGAAGTTACAGGTGGTTGTTAGTAACCTGACATGGGCACTAGGGACTGAACTTGGGTCCTCTGTAAGAGCAGTAGGCATTCTTAATTGCTGAGTGATCTTTCCAGCCCCACAGCTAACAGTTTTTGAGCACTTATCATGGCAAACACTTGAGTACCAGTTGGTTCTCACAGACGGAACTGATAGAAGCCCTGACAGCCCTGGGGACATACCTCAATGGTGGAGCATTTGACTAGTGTGGGGAAGCCTCTGGATTCAGTTCTCAGCATTGCAGAAGAAGAGGAAAACCAGCAGCATTGTCAATGTGGGTATCCTACTGGAGCAGGTGTGGTGCTGTGTAAGGCCAGCAGGTGCGAGGTAGAAGCAAGAAAATTGTGAGGTCAGAGTCAGTCTGGGCCATTAGTGATTTCCAGGCCAGCCTGGATTGTATAGTGAGGCTTTGTCTCAAAAACTAACTCCACCTAAGAACAGGCACAGGGGCATGGGCGGCAGAGACCTAGGCTGGGTCCTGCCTCCAGAGGAGTGGAGTGCCGCACAGGGAGTGACTTCATACCCTTAGTTTCAGGCTGTAGGGTGGTTTACATGGATTAAATGAGAAAACACACATAAAGCATTTAACAAGATGCTTACCGCACGCCTACAAATATTAGTGTAGAATATATGCCGGGGCTGGTTGTCTGCTCACGGGGCTAAGGTATATGCAGGGGCCATCTATCTGCTCAGCAGGTTAGGGTGTTTGACTCTAAGCCTGGTGACTTGAGATTCATCCCCAGGAGCTACATGGTGGAGGGAAAGAGACAACTCCTAGGAAGCTGTCCTCTTACCTGCACACATCAGCCATGACATACATGTACTCATACTGTACACACACACACACACACACACACACACAAGCATACATACAGCTTCTGCCTATTGTTTATGCTCTGTGTGTACTGGCATTACACAACTGCTTCTGCTCCCTGACTACCTTGCGTCCACAGTGCCACTGTGTCCCACGCGAGGGCTGCATTTCTCAGACTAAGGATGTGAAAGTCAGTGGATGAAGAAGGGTGGATGGGGTGTCCCTGAACACTAGTGGTTTCCCACAGGGATTGTGGATTTAAAATTGTTCCTTCACAAACATTTTTTTTTTCTTTTCCAAAGGCCTTGCCTGGGTGTTGAGAATATATTTGTCTTAGTTAGGGGTGCTTTTGCTGTGATGAAACACCATGATCAAAAGCAGCTTGGGGAGGGAAGGGTTTATTTGGCTTATACTTCCATACCACAGTTCATCATCAAAGGAAATCAGGACAGGAACTCAAGCAGGGCAGGAACCTGAAGGCAGGAGCTGATGCAGAGACTGTGGACGGGTGCTGCTCACTGGCTTGCTCCCCATGGCTTGCTCAGCCTGTTTTCTTATAGAACCCAGGACCACCAGTCCGGGGATGGAACAACCCACAATGGGCTGGGCCCTCTCCCACTGATGATTAATTAAGGAAATGCCTCACAGCTGGATCTCATGGAAGCATTTTTCTCAGTTGGGGTTCCTTCCTTTCTGATGACTCCAGCTTGTGTAGACATAAAACTAGCCAGTACAATCCTGAAGTTTTCATGTAGTGTCTGTCTACAAGACAATAAAAGTTGAAATTTGTAAAATGGATACTTCAAAACAAAACAGGGATTTAGTAACATGTTGTATGTAGCCCACACCAAAAGGCGAATGGCAGAATCAGCCGAGCAGTCACCGTGTGAAATAGTTTGCTTCCTGACTTTAAGCTGTACCAAAACATCTGCCAGTGACCCGTTTTTGAACATCCAAGAAGTAGTCTGTCTTACACATCTGTCAACAGCACAAAACTATATCCATACAGTCTAGTTCGGGGCTCAGAAATAAGGTCCCTATAGGTAGGTTTTTTTTTTTTTTTTGAATTCTTTTTCTTTTTTTTGGTGCACAAACACTTTTATTTATTTATTTATTTACTTATTTATTACATGTAAGTACACTGTAGCTGTCTTCAGACGCACCAGAAGAGGGCATCAGATCTCATTACGGGTGGTTGTGAGCCACCATGTGGTTGCTGGGATTTGAACTTCGGACCTTTGGAAGAGCAGTCGGGTGCTCTTACCCACTGAGCCATCTCACCAGCCCTATAGGTAGGTTTTTAATGAAAAGAAAGACAGGTAGTCATCTAGTGGGGAAACCAAGAAAGAGTTTGCAGAGGTTGTTAAACGAAGCCAGGTCTAGAAAAGGGAAGGGCTGCTGGGGTGGACAGGAAATGGCTACCTCAAGGGAACTGGGTAGGTGGGAAGACTGTCTGGTAAACATCAATTAAGAAAGAAAAATGGAGAGAGGGGAAGTGGGAGTCTTGTTTTGCTTTGTAAGTCGTGGGCAGCAGGGTGTGAGCTCAGAAAATTGGAGACGGAGCTCACAATGAAAACATTATTTAGGGAGGGTTACAGTGGCAAGGTTCACAGACAGGGTTAGGGAGCATGGGGTGGTGAAAGGGCTTCCCTCAGGGGAAGGTCATATCTCAGGTCATTTTCTGTTCCATTCAGGGTGTAAAAATGACAGCTTTTCTGGGCCTTCGGCATTATGCAAAAAAAAAAAAAAAAAAAAAGTCTTTGCATCTGTGACTGTTCCTGGGTTGTTTTAACTGACATCTTGATCAGTCACTTCCCCAGAGGTTGGTTCTGTTTAATGTAGACTTAAGATGCTGTTACTCTCTAACTTAGGAACATTTGGTCCTGCTTCTTGGTTGATTTTACCCCCACTGTGGACGGCATTCTCTGCCTGCATCAGTGTTTGGCAAACTGTGGTGATAACTGGAGGCTATTTAAAAACAAATCTTTGTTGCCATCAGACTGCATATATTTAAAATGGATGATTTGATGTTTTGACATATATAGCTACACAATAAAGATTACACAAAAGTGTGCTATTCCTGGAAACTACTTGATGCCAATTAGGAGTCCTTTTAGCTTCTCTGCAGGAAGACTATCTTTAACAGGATAGAAAACAAGTCCCCTCTGTGCAGAAACATGAAGTCCATGCCATTTCATAATCTGCGCTACCATTCTCTCTCACTGTTATTGTTTGAACATCCCCTCTATTTACAAACTTTGTAGATAAAGTCTTGGTCTTCCCACTTATTATGGGAAGTGATAGATCCTTTGGGAGGTGAGGCCTAGTGAAAGCCACCTTGGTCCCTGAGGGCATGTTCTCCGAAGAGGTTGAGTCTTTAGTTTCTCTGACTTCTTGTTTGATGAGATAAGCTGTTTCACACATGCATACTCCGGTCATGGTGTGTTGACATGTGCTACCTTCATTGAAGGTCAGATCAGCTGAACACTTGACCTTGGGTTTAAAACCCAAACTTCGAACTAAATGATGATGGCAACCTTAATGGTCTTGAGACACCTGGGAGGACAGAATTGGGGAATTGCCTCCATCAGATTGGCTGGTCCATGGGCATGCCCTTGAGGCATTTTCTCAATTGCTTATTGATGTCGGAGGGTCCACCCCATTGTGAGCAGTACCATTCCCAGGCAGTTGGCCTTGGTTATGAAAGTTATATGTGTAGGGTAGCAGAGAAACAAGCATGGCGCCTCCATCGTTTCTGCTTCAGATTCCTGCCTTCAGTTCCTGCCTTAGCTTTGGTGGTGACGGACTGTATCCTATAAGATAAATAAACTCTTCCTTCCCTAAGTTGGTTTTGGTCAGCATTTTCCCACAGTGATAGAAAAGCAACCTTTCTTTTATTTCCTTTTCAAGTGAAAAAATTTTAGTGTGTTCGTGCACATGCATATGTATACCTGAGACTCAAGTGTGGGGGATCAGAGGCAAATTCACAGAGGTTGGGTTTTCTCCTTTTACTATATTGGTTCCATAAATGTAACTCAGGTTATCAGGCTTGTTGGCAAACACCTTCAGTAGCTCAGGCATCTCGTTAATTCCTTTTTATTCTTTTATCTTTTCAAGATTTAATTTTATTTTTAATTGTGTGTGTGTGTGTACACATGTGTGTGAGAGAGAGAGAGAGACAGAGACAGACTTGTAGTGGCCAGAAGGAGGTATCAGATCCCTTGTAGCTGGAGTTACAGGCAGGTGTGAGCTCTCTAACATGGGTGCTAGGATCTGAATTTGAGTCCCCCAGAAGAACACTAAGCTATCTTAAGTGCTGGGCCTTCCTTCTGTATGTCAAACGTAGCTTTTATCTATAAATTTACCTTTGTCTTTATAATTTTCTATGGTATGATAGCACTATCTCAATTAAGCTTTCCTACTGAAGGTCATGTAGGTTATCACTGATAAAATATCAAGTTTTTTTGAAATATTCATTTGAAAAAAGAAGTATGGGGCCTGGGCCATGAGTGAGTAAGACAACTGAGATAATATTTCATTTGAGAAATCCATAAAAGTCTTCTACTAAAAAAATAAAAATAAAAGGTGGTCCCAACATCCCAACTCTTCTGGAGTGGATGCTTTTCCTTGCTGTAAGAGAGATGTGGGGGTCTTACCTAGGGCTCCATGTTTAGTATGTAGAGGCATTGACTGGCATTTGGACTCCGGAGAGTCAGCAGATTTTCTCGTCACACCCACACAGCTCTGGTAAGGCCCATTTACAGGGACCGCAGTGATCTCTGAAGTTCTTTCTCTGTCTTGTTACTTTGCCAGTGTGAGCAAGGCTGGCTCTCTCTCTTCCTAATGAACTAGGCCAGATGGTAACTGTTGGTGCAGAGGACTATTCTCTCGGGGAGGCTGCGTCGTCTTTAGGAAACTTCATGAAGTAGTGTGCACTATGGCCGTTCAGTGGGCTGGAGTATTTCAGCAGAGAGCACTGAGTGAACTTGAGTAGACTAACCACTGATGTTGGCCAGGTGCCTTCCTTAAAGCCCACAGGAAGCGGGGGTGGGGGGGGGGGTGTCAGAAAGGGGAGAGCCTGGGCTCCACATACCTGGTGCTTGCTGTCTCACTGGAATGGACAATGCCATTGGCCTGAGATAATTCACCAATTCCTTCTCCCTCTGGTGACCTCAGCTTAACTCTTCAGCATTCAAGAGCTGCGCTGAACTCCATACCCTGAGCTCCAGTGCTGTGTTCCTATATCTGGGGCTTGCTTTTGCCTAGCCTGTGTTTCACTCGTGCAGAATCCCTGTCTTGCCACTTTTTGATTATACTGTTTATAGTCTCAGGAACTTTGTGTGCACTGCTGACTCTGGTTAGGTGTTTTATCTCTTTCTCTCCTTCCCTCCTTGCCTCTCCTTTTCTTCCTTTCTTTATATATTTATTGAAAAAAAGGTTCCACTCTATGATCCAGGCTGGCCTAGAACTTGCTAGTAGCTCAGGCAAGCCTCAAATTCTTGGTCCTCCTCCTGCCTCAGCCTCTGAATGTGATGGTTACAGGTATGAGCCAGTGGCCTCTGTGTCTCCTATTTAGCATTTCTATGTTATCCACATTTGTGTAACAGGAACACTAAATGAGAGATTACTGTCTTAAGAGGTCTCTAGGTGAGTGCTTTGATGTTGGTAGCAGGCTTGGTGTAGTATGGCTGTTGTCCAGGATCTTTTCATCCAGCATAACTGAGCCCCTGAGACCTTTCCCTCTCCTGCCACTTTCCAGCTCTGGGGTATGCAGCTTTATGTGGTATTAGGGGTGGAGCCCAGGGCCTTGCTCATTTGATGCTGGCACTCTACCATCTGAGCTATGTACCCCCTACCCCGATAAGGTCTCATATGGCCTAGGCTAGTCTTGAATTCTTGACTTTCTACGTCCCTATTTCCTCTTCTTCTTCTTCTTCTTCTTCTTCTTCTTCTTCTTCTTCTTCTTCTTCTTCTTCTTCTTCTTCTTCTTTCTTTCTTTCTTTCTTTCTTTCTTTCTTTCTTTTTTGGTGTTTTGAGACAGGGTTTCTCTGTGTAGCCCTGGCTGTTCTGGAACTCACTCTGTAGACGAGGCTGGTCTCAAACTCAGAAATCCACCTGTCTCTGCCTCCCAAGTGCTGGGATCAAAGGCGTGCGCCACCACACCCAGCTAAGTCCCTACTTCTAAGGTGTTAGGATTATAGGCACATGCCTCTATGCCAGGCATTTCCAAATATCCCCTTTCAAGTCATGTGCCTGTCTTCATCAAGTTAATAACATAAAAGAATTGGTAGTCCTAATTTTCTGTTTCAGACACCATTGTGTCTTTAGGGTGCTTCTCTCCGTGTTTGTTTATTGCATCTTGCTTCACTCTTCCACTCTCCCAGAGGAGTCATACACTCTGCTACAGCCTTGGAAGGCTCATTATTGCCTTCCCAGGGCTTCAACCTGTTCCCAGGGCTGTGTGCTCTCCCAAAGGTCCCATCATGTGGGCTGTCACAGGAGAGTGCTGTCTCTCCACTATCTAATTAGCATTCAGTGCTGAGGACTCCAGGAAGCACCTAACCAGACAGGAAAACTCAGAGCCAGCTTAAGAATCACTAAAGACAGGCTTGAACCCTGCTGTGGTAACAGAATAAAGCCCAAAACTTAGCATCTAGGCAGAGGGAGGCTTGACTTTCTGGAGGTCATTGGCTGCCAGAAGTACTGGGCAGGTTGTTCGTGTGTGTGTGTGTGTTTGGGGGGGGGGGCACAGGAGTAGAGCAATTCTTCCATGTTTCTACTTAGAAACACTAAATCATTTTCTTTGTATTTTACTGATAGACATGAATTATGGGAGGAGGCAGAGAAACATTACCTTAAGAGGCCCACCAAGGCCGAGCGTAAGGAAGCCTGGTAGTCAACACTGCTATTCTCACAGGAATCAGGCTTGGACAAATAAGATGATGTATCACTACTCGAAAGATGATGTGTATGCCTTTCCAGTCTACCACAGAATATAGATGCTGTGTAACACGCTGTTTTCCTCAGAACTGAAACATTCCCCAAACATTCCTAGCTCTCAAGACCCAGGAAGCTAATGTGTCAGGAAGTTCAGAAACTGGTGAGATTGACAAGGCTCCTCTCCCACCTTATACGAGCAGTGAGCACTTGCTGGGGATAAGACTCGCAGATGAATAGAACTGCCTGCTATATGTATAGGGGGCACTCGGGATGCTTTCAGGAGTTGGTACTGATGCTGGGGTGTGCTTCAGTGATGCAGCTACTCAGGTCCAGTGAGTAACTTCAAGAAATTCAGCGATTCACTGGGCTAAAGTGGAGTGGAATCATTTCTTTGGTCTGTCACTGGCCTCCTGTCTGGGATAAGTAGATGTTTGTTCATATCTTCATAGGAAAAGTCAAAGAACACAAGCTGGGAAGAAATAGTTTGTAGAGTTCTACATGTCCTAAGTAGAAGGTGGGGGCACACTGCAACTGATGGTCTGAAAGGAGACAGAGAAGGAGTGGAACCTGAGGAAGAAAGCAATAATCCAGAGCCAGGGAGGCCAGTGGAGGAGGGAGCCACTGGGTGGGACTTGATGTTACTACTAACATGCTCAACACACCTTTTTGTGAACTACTTACTGAGGTAATTCTCATTTGACAGGGTCCTGAGATGTTCACATCAGCCAACCTGACTTACACTCATTAGCAACTACAGCCCTTGGAAAGTGGTCTTCAGTGTGGAAGCTGCTGTCACGTGCGATGGTCTCCATACCCGCTCACTTGAGAGGGTTTGCTAGGAGGACTTGCTTACGAGGCATGAACAACTGGAGAGACACGTAAAAGTAAGGCAGAGTAGAGGTGACAACTTCAGGACACATGTGACGGCTATGTGTACAGAGAAAGGGAAGGGCTCAGAAGCAGTGGCAAGCTGACAGTGGCTGCTCATCTAGGAGTGCTCTGTGTATTCCCGCCTGGAGCACTATGTGTGGGGGAGAGAGAATGGTAAATGCTGTAGCCTGGACTGCTAGTTCTGAAGCAACATGAAAAGTCTTCCTCCCTCCCCTCCTCTCCCTCCTTCCCTCCTTCTCTTTTTCCCTCTTTCCTTCCTTTTTACTTCTTTCTCATGACACAGGGTTCCATGTTCTAGGCGACCCTGTCCTGAGATCCACCATGTCTCATAGCCTATCCTCACACTTAATCCAATTCTCCTGCCTCAACATCTTCTGGAGTGCTGGGATTACATGCATATACCACTGAGCCTGGCAAGGTTGGTGTATTAGTTAGGGTTTTACTGCTGTGAACAGACACCATGACCAAGGCAAGTCTTATAAAAAACAACATTTAATTGGGGCTGACATACAGGCTCAAAGGTTCAGTCCATTATCATCAAAGAGGGAGCATGGCAGTATCCAGGCAGGCATGGAGCAGGAGGAGCTGAGAGTTCTATGTCTTCATCCAAAGGCTGCTAGTGGAAGACTGACTTCCAGGCAACTAGGGTGAGGATCTTATACCCACACCCACAGTGACACACCCATTCCAACCAGGTCACCCCTATTCCTATAAGGCCACACCTTCAGATGGTGTCATTCCCTGGTCCAAGGATATACAAACCATCACAGTTGGCGAAGACTTAGGAGATGAGAGCTGGCTTCAGGTACTGCTGTCACAAGCCTAATAGCCTGCTGTTAGGTAAAGCAGCTCAGCAGGTAAAACACAGAGGCAGGAGCTCCATCACTCTGTAGCCTGGACCAGCCCTCCAGTGTCACTGACAACGCCTAATGGCAAAGGAGAGTCCTTGTCTCAGACAGGGACAGTGTGGAGCCCTGCACACTCATGTTGATTACTTCCTTCGATGTCAAGCTGACTTAATAAATGGTGAGGAGGCAAGCTGGAGCAGGTTCTGTTTGGAAGCTTCTCTCCAGGTCAAAGAATAAACTATCTCGTTCTTTTACATTGGGGTGGTGACGTGGGTCATCAAGCCAAAGAAAGCACTTACCACGCAAGCCTGACAACCCAAGTTTGATTCCTGGAACCCCAGGCAGAAGGAAAGACCTGACTCCCCAGAGTTATTTCTGACTTCCACATGTATGAGTGGCACTAAATTGCCTGAGGGTCTCTTATGCCTGAGGTCTCTGGTGTCTGTGTTCCATAGCCCTTTGAATAGACTTTATCCTGGGGTCGAGTACTTGCCAAATATCCACTTGGTATGATTGGTTGATGGTGGTGTTTATTTTTTTTATTGGGTATTTTCTTCATTTACATTTCCAATGCTATCCCAAAACTCCCCCATATCCTCCCCCCCACTCCCCTACCCACCCACTCCCACTTCTTGGCCCTGGTCTTCCCCTGTACTGAGGCATATAAAGTTTGAAACACAAAGGGGCCTCTCTTCCCAGTGATGGCCGACTAGGCCATCTTTTGATACATATGCAGCTAGAGACACGAACTCCGGGATACTGGTTAGTTCATATTGTTGTTCCACCTATAAGGTTGCAGATCCCTTTAGCTCCTTGGGTACTTTCTCTAGCTCCTCCATTGGGGGCCCTGTGATCCATCCAATAGCTGACTGTGAGCATCCACTTCTGTGTTTGCTAGGCCCAAGAATAGCCTCACAAGAGACAGCTATATCTGGGTCCTTTCAGCAAAATCTTGCTAGTGTATGCAATGGTGTCAGCGTTTGGAGGCTGATTATGGGATGGATCCCCGGGTATGGCAGTCTTTAGATGGTCCATCCTTTCGTCTGGTGGTGTTATTATTTAAAGATTTGTTTTTAATTTTTTAAGTTTGTGTGTGTATGTATCTGTCTGTCTGAGTGTGGATATGCGAGTGTAAGTATAGGTGTCTGTTGAAGTCAGTGGTGTGGAATCACTGTGGAACTGAAGCTATAGACAGTTGTGAGCTGCTTGGTCCGAGTGCTAGGAATTTAACTCTGGTCCTGTGGAAGAACGGCACATGCTCTTAAATGCTGCACCATCTCTACAGCCTGCGGCAGTTAATTTTGAGTGTAAGCTTGGTCAGAGAGCACTAAAGCACCAGGACTGTGTGGGATATTTCCTGAGAGGATTAGCTAAGGGAGAAAGAGCCACATTAAATATGGGTACCCCATCCTACAGGCTCAGGACCCTAATGACAGTAAATGGAAAACAGCAGTCTTCCCTCCTCCTCCTCTTCTCTTACCCCCGCCCCCTGCCTTCTTTCCTCTCCACCATTAGTGAGCAGCTTGTCCCACCACACCCTCCCTGCCAAGATGACTGGAAACTCTTGAAACATGAGCTAAAATAAATTCCTCTGCCCTTAAATTAACAGGCATGTTGTCACGTCACGGCAGTGTGAAATGGACACATTATTGATAGTCCTACCTGTCTTTGCTAATTTTCTCTGCTCTGACGTTTACTCAATTTGATGGTAGCATAAAATATTGCACTTTTTATCTGTGGTGCTGGAGATGGAACATAGAGCCTCCCACACGCCAGGCAAGTCTTTTACTACTTAAGCATTATTTTATTAATATTTTCATAATACATCATTTTCTGCATTTTTACTCCAAAGTACCTTTTACAAACACATATATTGTTTTATTTGGGTTTTGTTTTGAGAAAGTGTCCTTTGTAGTCCGGGCTGACCTTAAACTTCCTGTATAGATAGAGCTGGAGACCTTTAACTCTTGATCTTCCTTCCTCCATCCCGAAAGTGCCTGGATTACAGACCTGTGCCACCTCAGCTGGCCCTGCTTCTGCAGAAACCTACTGTTGTGTTTAAGCCCTGTACTAATATCTGTTTTTTAAAATAACCATATATAATAGTATGAGACACAAAGATGTGTATGTATATATTACAGAATGACTGAATTAGGCTAATTAGCATATAAATTGCCTTAAATCCAGATCTGTTTCTCCTGTATGAATGCAACACTGTACTCTTTGACTAAAGTCTCCTTCATCTCTTCTCATGTATATATTTAGGCCATGTGTGTTTACTGCCATTGTTGATATGTTAGAGCTTCAATGTGTGATTTCATTATTTTGTTTTGTTTGTTGTTTATTTATTTTTTGGTTCTCTCTTTTTTTTTCTCTCCATTTTTTTTTCCTCTGAGTTTCTAGAACACTTCTGAGAAGCCCATCCTGTTTTATCTGTAGTGCTTGCGAATGTGTCTCTGTTCGACTTTATTGTGGTTGCTGTAGGTATTGTATACGCAGTTTATTTGTATCCATTGCTATTAATGCTTTATTACTTCTGGTAAAGTCCAGAGGGCTTAACTCCCTTTATGGCCAGTCCCATTTACAATTGCCTTAAATCTACTACCTACACCAAGAGCCAAATTATATAGTTCCTGCTTCAACCATTAAACATAATGTAGGAAACTCAAGAGCAGAAGGAAACTCTGTTGCATTTGCCTATATTGTGATCTTTCTCTTAATGGCTATGTGACTTTTTACAAAGTCACTTTCTCAGCTGAGTGTGGCGGTGCACATCTACAGTCCCAGCACTTTGGAGGCAGAGTTGGGAGAAGCAAGAGTGTAAGGCTCAAGAATTTCAACAACATGAACTAACCAGTACCTCCAGAGCTCATGAGCTCTGCATATATAGCAGAAGCTATATATATATATATATATATATATATAGAGAGAGAGAGAGAGAGCTAGAGAGCTGCATATATAGCAGAAGATAGCCTAGTCAGCCATTGTTGGGAAGAGAGGCCCCTTGGTCTTGCAAACTTTATATGCCCCAGTACAGGGGAATGCCAGGGCCAAGAAGTAGGAGTGGGTGGGTAGGGGAGCAGGGCGGGAGAGAGTATAGGGGACATTAGGATAGCATTGGAAATGTAAATGAAGAAAATATCTAATAAAAAAATGGAAAAAAAAAAGGAGTCTAAGGCCAGCCTCACTCTTTGAATGCAGTCTGGGGTACAGGGAACTCTATCCCAAACAAAGGGAAGCAAAACAACCCCAAAGGTTGGAGGGACCCCTCAGTCAGTAATGTTCTTGGCCATGGAGCCTGAGAAGCTCAGCTTGGATCCCTTGGACCCATGTAAAGGCTGTGGATGGTGGTATGTACCTATTACAAGGAAGGCAGAGGTCACTGCTAGTGAGTCCTGCATCAGTGTGAGAGACCCTGTCTCAAAACCTAAGGTAAGAGTGATTGACGAAGCCATCTGATGTCCACCCCTGGCCTAACCCCCCCCCCCAGTCATTTTCTCTTTGATTAAAGAGCCCCTTTAACTATTCTTTTAGATAATGCCACCATGATGGCCATGAACTCTAACCCTCTGAAACTGTAACCCCACAGTGCATTCTGTTTTCTGTAAGTTGTCTTGGTCATGGTGTCGTACCATAACAATAGAAAAATAACTAAGACAGGTGAATAAATTTTAAAAAAATATACCAAGTTGTGGTGCTTTGAGTATGCTTGGCCCATGGGAAGTGGCACTATTAGGGGGCATGTCCTTGTTGGAATATGTGTGGCCTTGTGGGAAGAAGTTTGTCACTGTGGGGTTGGGCTTTGAAGTCCTGTGCTCAAGCTCCGCCCAGTACAGAAGAGAGCCTGCTCCTGTCTGCCTGTGGAAGACAGTTTCCTCCTGGCTGCCTTAGGATCCAGATATAGAACTCTTGGTTTCTCCTGCACCAAGTCTGCCTACATGATGCCATCATGATGATAATGGACTGAACCTCTGAAACTCTAAGCTAGTCCCAAATACATCTTTGTTTTTATAAGAGTTGCCGTGGGTGGTCATGGTGTCTCTTCATAGCAATGAGACTCAAACTAAGTGTCTTAGATAGTACAGGATTTTGGACTTTATTTAAATATTGTATCTCAATATATTCTTTTCGTCATGCATAGCAATGGTGGAAGAAAGGGGACGTTGTCTTGTTACTGCTGGATGGGGACAAAAATTTAGATTTTCTTCCTGGCCTGTAATAATATCCAGGGAGGGTATATTGAGACTTCTTGTTGCTGCTGGGGAGTGGTGGATCTCCAGATGGCCAATCAGACCATTACATTGTTATTACCCGGTGGCTATAGAGCTTTGGATCTCTTTGTAGTCTCTACTGACCACTCTACACAGTCAGGTGGTGCATGAAACTACTAAGCAAGAATGAATGTCCAACTTCCATTGGCCATTTTTAAAGCTGTGCCAGCTGGACCTAGTTGGGGAGAGAGCAAGGGAGGGTGCTGTGTAGAAAAGTGGAAATACAGGCTTTCTGCTTCAGGTTGGCTGGGAAGGCAAGGCTGAAGCAGGCCTACTTGGCTGAGGGTGAGTAGTTACTGTCCAAAATGTTTACATTTTTCAAGGCTAGGAATGTAACTTAGTGATAGAATGCATGCCCTGGGTCTTATCGAAAATACCACATACATACAAACACGCCTTGTATTTCTACTAGGTTGTTATTTTCCTGGAAGTTTGATAAGAGAATAGGCTTTCTATGTATCTGTACCTACTGTACATACACCCGATGCACATGATATACATAAACATGATGCACATGTACATGGTGCATATGCATACACATCATATGCACACATGTATGTGATGTATGTGTATATATATATATGTAGTATATGTGTAGGATGTCTGTGTATATGCATATGTATATATATGTGATATATATATGCATATGAGGCATATGCATATGATGTATATGTATATGTCATATGTATATGATATATATGTATATGCATATGATGATATGCATTTGATGTGTATGCATGTGTATATGTATATGATAGATATGTATGTGTATGCACATGCATATAGATATGATATCTATGTATGTGTATATGATGTATATGTGTATGTGTCTGTGTGCATGTGTGTGTGTATCTGCATGTAATGCTGTCTCCAAGTTAATAATTTCTCCAATAACCAGTGTTGTCACAAAAATAAACTTAAGAATTCACCCCTGTGTCTTGAGAATCCAAGTCTGTCTACCTTCTCTTTAACTTTTGGAGTCTTCTTAATGTTTATTTTAATGTCTTGGGTTTTTAGCTGTTCTTTGTGGGAATAAGGGTATCTGGGAGCCTGTATGTTGCCACTATGACTCTCCAGCCACATTGAGCTGTACTATCAAAATCATGACTCCAAAGAAGTCCTTCCCATCTGAACTTTCTTATTGTCAGCTGTCACTTGCTTTTGTTATTAAATCTGGCCTCATTCTTCATGCTCCTTTCTCTTTTTACTTCTTCTTAAATATTATTTTGTGGGCTGGTGAGATGGCTCAGCGGTTAAGAGCACCGACTGCTCTCCCGAAGGTCCTGAGTTCAAATTCCAGCAACCACATGGTGGCTCACAACCACCTGTAATGAGATCTGATGCCCTCTTGTGGGGTGTCTGAAGACAGCTACAGTGTACTTACAGATAATAAATAAATAAATCTTAAAAAAATATTTTTTTGTGTGTGTCTGCGTGTGCATGTTTGTGCTTGTGTGTGAATATGCATGTATTTACACACCACTGTATGCCTAATGGAGGTCAGAGGTAACATAGTCAGAGTCAATTTTCTCCTTTTACTATGTGGGTTCCAGGTATCGGATTCAGGTCTCTAGGCCTGACAGCAAGTACCTTTCCCTTCTGAGCTATCTCACAGGCTCTCCTTCCCTTCTTATCCCATTTTTATTCTTTCTTATTTCTTCTGGTCCATTGATCTGTGTGTAATGTAGGAACTAGGGTCCAGTCTTCCTGAGAGTGCTTGTTTTGTCCCGGAGTTGGAGAGATGAAGGAAACGTTTCTGCTGAGATAGGTTTGTTTTCTTCCAGTGTACTGGGAGAGTATCACTACTGGGGTAATGTGTGCCTGCCTAGTCAGGGTCCTTCCCTGCAGGTCCTGAAGGTCCCTGGCTTTACATTTAACTTTGTTGAACACTGCCATCTTGTGCATAGAAAGAGAAATGCAGCCAAGAGAAGGCAACTCAAGGACTGTAGGATATTGGAAGGTAAGATGAATATGTCCCCTGAGGAAGCTGTCCTTCCTGGATGAAGGCTTTCTTCTCTGATGTAGTGCAGTCATTTTTACTGGCTTGTGAATCTCATTCACAGGCATCCATCTGAAGGAGAGTGCTGTGGGAAGCAGAGAACGTAATTGTGGGAGTTGCAGAGAATCAGGCTGAATCAGCTATCCCCTCAGGAGCTGTGTGACCTTGGGGAAGTCATAGGATGTGTCGGAGCCTCTGTTAAAAAAAAGGAAGACATTCCCATAGTCATCCTGGAGAGGTCATTTATGGAGAATGTGCCCGTGAAATATTCTGTTCTTCCAGTGAGGAAGGAAGTTCATGAGTACAGCGCTAAGGGAAGAGGTTGGTTTGGTTTAAGGGGTCACCGAGAGACCCTATGAATCCAGGGGAATTAACGTTTGCTCCAGTGTAAAGAGCCAGGCAGTGTGGTTGGTTCTCTCAACTCCTTCAAAGGCCACTAGTCCCCTCACTTTACAAATGGTGGAGCAGTAGCTTGGAGATATTGGGCAATTTGCCACACAGCTGATGAGCAGGGTGACTAGTGGAGATAGCTTTTGTTTGTTTGTTTGTTTGTTTGTTTGTGTCTCACTGTGTGGCCCTGGCAGGACAGGTTCTACCTCAGTGGACCAGGCTGGCCTTGAACTCGCAGAGATCAGTCACCTTTGCCTCTAGAGTCATGGGGGTAAAGCCTTGTGTTACTAGGCCTGGATGAATTAAGATTTTACAAATATTTATTATTTATTATGAATGTGTATGTGTGGGTGTGTGTGTTTGAGAGAGGGAGAGAGAGAGGAGAGAGAGAAGGAGAGAGAAGGATGGAGAGAGGGAGAGAGAGAGAGAGAGAGAGAGAGAGAGAGAGAGAGAGAGAACACACATTAAGGCCTTTTCACTCTGGGAGGGTGGCAGGGTGGGAGAGAGACTTTTAATTTGAAAGGAGGACTGGTCATAGTGGCAGTGCTGGAGCAAGAATCATTTAGAGAGTAGAATAAACATGAGCCAGAAAGGGAAGGCAGATTTTATTCTATTTTATTTTATTTTAGATAAGGTTTTATGTAGCCTAGGTTGGCCTTGAATTTGCTAAATAGCTCAAGAAGACATTGAACATTTTAAATAAAAATCTAAACATTTAGTGTTGGAGAGATGGCTCAGTAGTTGAGAACACTGGCTGGTCTAGCAGAGTCCTGAGTTTTCATTCTCACCGCCCACATGGCGGCCCACAACCACCTGTAACTGCAGCTACTGGGTTTCTGATGCCCTCTTCTGGCCTTTTCAGGCACTGCACACTGCAATTCACTTACATACATGTAGGCAAAACACTCATCACAAAATAAAACTAAATAAATACTTCTATAAATGTGATTCTTACCAGTTGTGGTGGTTCACACCGTTAATCCCAGCACTCAGGAGGCAGGGGCAGGGGCAGGGGCAGGGGCAGGGGCAGGGGCAGGGGCAGGGGCAGGGGCAGGGGCAGGGGCAGGGGCAGGGGCAGGGGCAGGGGCAGACAGATCTGAGTTCAAGGCCAGCTTGGTCTACAAAGAGAGTTCCAGGATAGCCCTGGCTGTTACACAGGGAGATCCTGTCTAAACAAAACAAAACAAAAGTTAATTTATTTATTTTTATGATAAACACACATGTTCATGTGAGTGTGTGCATGACTAAATGTGCATGTACGTGTGTGTGTGTGTGTGTGTGTGTGTGTGTGTGTAGGTCAGCGGTCAGTGTTGGGTGTTCTCCCCTATTCCCCTATTGCTTTCCACCCTATTTTTTTTTTTTTTTGAGACAGAGTCTCTTACTGAACCTGGAGCTCATTGATTCAGCTGGGTTGTCTAGCCAATGAGCTGTCTGGGCAGTGAGCTCCAGGGATCTGCCCCTCACTTCTGGCATTGCACATTTGCACCACCATGCTTGGCTTTTACATGGGTGCTGTAGACTTGAACTCAGGCCCTTATGCTGTGTGGCAGATACCTTACTGATGCATCATCACCCAGCCCTGGCCTTGTACTTTTGATCTTCCCATTTCCCCTCCCAGATTCCAGAATTCCCTGTGTACACCACTGTATCCAATACATGCAGTGCTGGGGACTGAAGCCAAGGCGTTGCACATATTAGACAAACACTACCAAATGGGCCACACCCTCAGTCCCAACAGGTTGCCTTTAACATCTGGCTGCTAGGTGTTTGTTTAAGAACATTCTTCACACCCATCGTTTGAGTTATCATTAGCCGTCAAGATAACGTGTGTGGAATTTACTGAGCCCAGCACCGTAGAAGGCACAGCTTTTCAAATAAAGAAGGAAATAGCCACTCCCTGTTATCCAGGAAGTGGATGATGACCAAGCCTCATCCCATGCTCCCGATGAAGCAACAGCTGCCCAGGGAGGCTGCTGTCTTGCTTGCTGTTTGTGGTCAACTGATAACTGACTGAGGTTGACCTACCTGGCAAGTACCCCTTGCTGATCCCAACCGCAGGCAGATCTTGCATGAGCGTTCCCTCTGGCTGACCCAGAGGTGCTTTGGCAGGAAGTGTTCACATCACGAAGGTCCACACAGACCTGCATCCTCTCACAGCTGAGGCTTAAGTGGTAGAGAGCAACTGACAGAAAGGTGGAAGTTAAGTGAAACTCTTCTGTTTCTTTGCTGGATTCCCTTCAAGTCTCTTTAAACAAGCTTTCTGGAATGTTCCACAGTCCTGCAAATGAGCTACGAGCTCTCTCTTAAAATTTATCTCTTAAACCATGAGCTAGGAGGTTTTCTTTTTAAGCTGCAAAAATGAGTTGCAGCCATCAGAAAGAACTAATTTATTTATATTTATGGGGAATATTAAAAAATTACTTGCATATTTATATACACACTCAAGCACAAACACAATCAACATTAGTCAAGCCCCTAACCTCAGCAACTCCTAAGCCTCCTGGTTATTATGTAGTTACTTATTCATCTTTATTAGCTTCTCAGTCTCAGCAAGGCTGGCAGGTTTCAACGTTGACATTAACTCTGCTTCTGACTCCACAGTCCCTGGACCTCAGCTTGATTCACTGTAAGATTGCTGGAAGTGGGCTAACCGGTCTCTGAGAGTCCCTCCTGGTCTTCAGCTCTGTGCCCTCTGCCTCTGCGCAAGCAGAGTCTGAAGTGAGCCTTCCACGCAAACACTTCCTCTCTAGGCAAGCATTGTATCTGGACAGTGTTCCTGGGAAATACTCACGAAGGGACGTGGAAGCAAAGCAGGAAAGGGAAGAAGATAACAGGGTTTTTAAACAAGTTGCTGTTGAAACTGCTGTGGAATTCTGGGACATCCTGGAAGGAAGGATTTTGTATATTTATTGCCCCCCTCTCCCCATCTGCTGCTGGTGGTGTGGTTGGTGTGGGTGGTGGTGGTGTGGGTGGGTGGGTAAGTGGTGGTAATGTGGGTAGGTGGGTGGGTGGTGGTGGGCTACTTCCAGGACTCTTTAGGGCAATGGTTCTCAACTGTCCTAATGTTATGACCCTTCAATACAGTTCCTCATGTTGTTGTGACCCCTAACCATGAAATTATATCTGTTGTTACTTCATAACTTTAATTTTGCTACTCTTACAACTCTTAGTGTAAATATTTTGGGAGACAGAAGTTTGCCAAAGGAGTTGTGACCCAGAGGTTCAGAACCACTGTTTTAGGCACACTTGTTTTGTTTTGTTTTGTTTTGTTTTGTTTTGTTTTGTTTTGTTTTGTTTTTCCCCTTTTCAGGAGGAGTGTCTGGTAGCTGAAAGCCCTGGGCAGAGGGAGGTATTAGTGCTTGCAGCAGCTGTTGCTGTGTTCAGGTGTGCTGTGAAGGGGGCGGGCATCTATACTCAGTTTGGAAAAGTCAAGGCTTGCCTTTGCTCTGAGAGCAGTTCTGCTCTCTGTAGCTGGACTTTTCACCATGGAGGACAGAAAGGTTTACATGGTGAAAAGTCTTGCCTTTTGAAAGAAGCTAAGTATTCAAGGATTACCCTAGAAACTTAAGTCCCGAGCTAGGGACACCTACGCTAACTTCAGCAACCGTTGACTACTGTGGAATAATTTGAGCTGCAAATACTGCTTTCTTGCTTTGTCCTGCTATCCAAGACATTCTAAAAGTGACACTGCCCTGCATGGTGCCTGAGAGAAAGTAAAAGTGTCTTCTACTTGGCACTCCACAGCTGCACCTACACCGCTCCGTGAGTCTGAGTGTCCGTGAGTCTGAGCGCTGGCCTCCAGCGGGTTTCAGGTCTCAGACCCTGATGCTCTGGATCTCAGGTGTGAGCCAACATGTCCAGGCCTCTGTTCTTTCTAAGGAAGATTTTATAAAAGAACCAAATACATCAATTAATTTCTTTCTACTCATTTTTGTTCGTTGTCCAATCTCAGCCTCTCACTTTTGTGGCCAGATTCACTACCCTACTGAGGCCTGTAGTGACATGTTCCGTTTCCCGTGTGTTGTTTCAAGCTTTCTGCATAGACCAGCATGTTCTAACTTGCTACTTTCCGTCACTCATAATCCCAATGACTTCAAATCTATGTTCTCTCTCTCTCTCTCTCTCTCTCTCTCTCTCTCTCAATTTGAATGGTTGCTGAAATCCAAGTCTAGGTCTCCATTCTTATGTGGCAGGCACTTTATCAACTAGGCTATTGGCTAGGTACTTTTTTTTTCCATCTTGTTTTTCCTTTTGGTGGTTCTGGAAATTGAACTCAAGGCCTTGGGCATTTTGGGGAAGCACTCTGCCATGGAGCTATATCCCAGCCCCTGTTTTGTTTTGTTTTGTTTTGTTTGTTTAGGATCTTACTCTGTAGCCCAGGCTAGCCTGTAGCTCAGTATATGGCCCAGCTGGCCTTGATCACGCAGCAGGCAATCCCTCACCTCTGCCCTCTTTCAACTTGTTCTGCATTTGATATCAGGAAGTGACACCGGTTCTAGCTCCAAAATACACGTAGAACTTGACTGTCATTATGTCTACACCACCCCAGCTTTGGCCCCTATCATTGCTCACCTACATTGTTGCAGGGTTCTTTTGGAACAACTTTGTGTCTTTACAGTCTTCTTTCTGCAAAGAAACCCCAGTGATGCCTTCTGAACAGGACTCAGTTAATATCATTCCTCTGTTCAAAAGTGTCTACCAGTTCTAGTGTCTATCAGGGTTAAAGCCGATAGCTTTACATCAGCCCATGAGAGTCAGTGCCATTCAGCTTATTTTTACCTCTTGGTCTCATCACTCTTTATTGAAAACAGTGTGTGTGTGTGTGTGTGTGTGTGTGTGTGTGTGTGATATGCATACATGTGCCTGTGGAGGCCAGAAGAGGAGGACTGATCTCCAAGAGCTGCGGTTACTTGGGGTTGTGAAGTCTGACACGTATGTTAGGAACCAAACTCAGTTCCTCTCTAAGAACAAGTGCTCTTAACCACCGAGCCTTCTCTCCAGCCCTCTCTGTGGTTTTGTTTATGGTCAGTACAAACTCGAGTTGTATAAAGCTTCCATAGATGCTAAAATATTATATTCTCTGATGTTGAGTGCCAAGTTCTAAATAAAAACTGCTGACTTGACTCTATAATTTACTGTTCAAATTATGGTCTGCTTTAGCTAACAATGGCAATAGGCAGTACCTGGACTCCACCGAGCTCCTCAAAGCCAAGCCAGAGTTATTCTAGAGTTCCAGATAACTGCTATCTCCCAAGCTTTCAATATCAATGCCTATATTCATCTCCTTGGTCTACAAGCTTCTTGGAAGGTGATGTTAAGGTCTTATCACACGTACGGTTTGACCCATTGCTTCCCTCTGGTGCCCATCCAATTCACTTTGCTGTTTGTTTGTGAGCTCCTTCAGTCCTTCCAGTCCAACTCACTTTCTTCACTGTAGGAAACCTAGCTCCACTGCTTCTTCAGATGGAGCTTGTGTTTGCTCTCTTTTGGATCCCTATTTTCCAGATGTTGGCTCTTCTGCTTCTGTCCTCTGTATGTCAGCAACTCCTAGCGAGTCTCTCACTCTGTTATTTCTGCTGCTTGAATTTTAATCTCATATTTGATCTCCCTTTAGCTATTACAATAATCAAATCTAACGTCTCCACGTGGTTCTTTTCTATGATTTCCAATTTCTGTTTTGCATTACTAACGACTTTGCCTACTTACTACTTTTTCAAGCTTTAGAAGCATACCTTGGCTCACTTGCTCCGATACTGGTCAGATGTATATATCTGCTTCACTTTGTTGATTTTGTTGGAGATTGTTGTAAATCTCAGATGTCTCTCATCCTGCCTCTGAGCTGAGATCCCACTGGGCATATCAGATACTTTGCTTGGTAATATGTTTTTAAATGTGTTTTTGTTTGCTTTTCGATTACTGAATTAATTTCCTTGTGGTCAGAAATGTGAACTGTTTCATACATGTTCTTTGAAATTTAGAGAAACTTGCTTTAAGGTCTCTATAATATTTAACCAACTTTTATGGAAGTTCAACACAGAATTGAAAAGAATATACATTTTCTAGCCACTGGGATAAGCATTATGTATGTCTCAATTGGACAAAGCTTATTCATGGATTGTTCAACTCATCTATAAGAGCCATTTCAATAACTGAGAAAAATATATGAAGTGTCCCACTATGATGTTGAATTTATTAATTTCAAACGGTATTTGGTTGATCTGTTTTGAAGACAGGTTAAAGTTGAACACAGATAAAAATCATTGTATGTCCTAGGAGTCAAAACTTTTTTCACTAGTGAGTTTACTTTAACCTTCTCTAACCTTTTCCCCTGTTAAGTTGTATACCATGTGACATTAGCTTTCTACCAATTAATATTTATATAGTATATCTTTGCCCACCTATAACTTTAAAAATTCATGGGTTCTAACATTTTGAATGTGTCTCTTTAAATCAGTACATGCTTATCATCCAACAAATGAAAGTTATTTTTTAATTAATAAGTGTTGTCAATCTTCTCTCTTTATATTTTGGGCTATTTGCCCATATTTCCAAAGTTTTCTTCCATCTGACTAACATATCTTTTAGACTTGCTTCTTGTTTAATTCCATTTGTCTAGGTTGTTTTGGAAGTTGCTTGTTTTTTTCTTCTTTTTTATAAGCTACATTTAATTTATCTGCTTATTTTGGTGTTGTGTGTGTGAGCTCATGCCCTTTACAATTACATTCAAATATTAAGGGCACCTATTAAAAATTAAGTCATTACATAGCATCAAACTGCCCTCTAAATTCACATTTTTATACCCATAGAGTAGTACCCCTTTCTTTTCTTTTCTTTCTTTCTTTCTTTTTTTTTGTAAAACAGATCCTTTTTTTGTTGTTGTTGTTGTTTTTTGTTTTGTTTTCTGGAAGAATTTTTAGTGTTTCAGTAACCAAACCCATTGAAGTTTCTTTAGTGAATGTAGTCACTAAAGGCCGCGGCAGAAAGATTGTGAGTTCCAGGCCAACCTGGGCTCCATATAGCAAGACTTCTCAAAGAGAGAGTTGGGTGGGACTCTGCTTTGTCTTTGTGTACAGCTGTCTAGTTGCTCCAGTAGCATCTATTGCAGTAGTCTGCCTTCTTTTGTTATACTCGTAGTTACAAATCAGTTGCCTGTGTATGGGACAAACTTGTTCTACCTCTTCATTCTGCTCCTCAGATCTGTCTTCTACCTATCTGTCTTGTCACCAATACCACACTGTATTAATTACTCTAGCTTTATATTAAGCTTCCAAATAAAGTAGTATGGGTCTTTCAAAACTGTCTTAGTTTATTGGGTTTCTATTGTCTTTCTATATACATTTTAAAATCGGCTTATTAGTTTCTAATTTTATATAATATATATTTCTAATTTAATAAAGTCTACTAGGTTTTTTTATATTCTTGAATCTACAAATCAGTTTGGGAATAGCCCACATGTAAACCATAATGAATTCTCTAATCCTTTAAACCCACTTTCAAAGAATTATTTAGGGGATCAGTTGGTGGAGTGCTTGTCTAGTGTGCACAAAGATCTGAGTTTAATCCCAAGTCCTACATAGAATTAAACCTAGTGGCACACGGCTGTAATCCCAGTGCTTAGGAGGATAAGGTGGCATGATCAGATGGGGCAGACGAGAAGAGTCGGAGGTTAAGGGCATGTGCTACATTCAGACCTACATTCAGTTCCCAGCACACACATTGGGTGGCTCACTGTTGGATGAGTCAAAGTTGCCTATTACTTCAACCCCAGGGAATTTGATGCTTCTGGTCTCTATGGTACCTGTCCTCACACAAACATACCCTTACCACTTGCATGGGCACATAATTAACAATAATACAAATTAGAAAGCCAGTTCAAGGTCATTCTCCACTACACACAGAGTTCGAGTCTAGCCTGAGCTCTAGGACATCTATTTCAAAAAAACCCCAATCATTTAAAAATAATTAAAAAATTAGCATAATCTGCCAAAATATGTGGAATCACTGATGGTGTGAACTTCAAAAGAGTCAAGGGGATTCAGAGAGGATATAATTTATTTAAAAGACTTGCTAGTCATTTTAAAAAAGGTCAGTGTATATACAAATTATTTATAATGGAGCTGGAGAGATAACTTGCTCTTAGCAGTGGTTAAGAGCATGTCCTTGCAGAGGACCCAGTTCTCAGCACCCACATTACACAGTTCATATCCACTTGCAATGCCAGCTCCAGGGGATCCTATACCCTCTTTTGGACTTCTTCACATATGTTCACACATACTTAAAAAAATAAAATAAATGCTAAAAACAAGGAAATTATTAATAATGTATATATTTGTTACCTAGGTTTCTGAAAGCAACAAACAAAATAGGATTTTCTCTCAAAGTGTTAGAAGGGCAAGAGGCAGCGGTGGGTACCTGGAACCATGGTGGTACCTGGCGGGCCCATGCCAAGGTGCCCCTGGAGAAATCACACCATGCAACAGACCTGGTACAAAAGGGGGTTTATAAAAGGGGAAGGGAAGGGAATGAGGGCCTGGAGAAGGGGTAAAGGCAGACAGACAGGAGCCATGAGGACAGAGAAGGGAGGGACAGAGAAGGACCAAAAGAAGGACAGAAAGGAGAAGAGAGAGAGAGACCGGCTGAGAACACATGGGCACAGAGAATGCTTCCGGGGTGGAAGGGTAGTCCTTTTATACACCACCACCCAGGCCTGGTGCCTTTCCTAGGTTTCTGGGAGGAGCCTAGTGGGATCACCTGTAAGCCTACACTCAGGAGCCATCAAAGCTGAGGGAGCAAAGACAGGAGAGGTTGGAGTCATGAAGGCTTTTCACCTTGGAGGAAGGCTGCGTAGTTTGTTCCATCCAACACTGGTATATCTAAGCTCCCAGGAATGATTTGGGATCTGACCTCTGAGAAAGGGCCCAGCGCAGTGATTCTTGACCTCCCTAATGCTGTGACCCTTTAATACACTTCCTCATCATTGTGACCCCCATCATCATTTTCGTTGTTACTTTATAATTTTGATACTATTATGAATCATAATGGAAATATCTGATATGCAGAATATCTGACAAGAAAAAGTCATTTAATTTCCCAAAGGGTTTGTGACCCATTAGGTCCACTGGCCTCGCTGGTTGTGATGAGCTCTTGAGGGTATGTGATGAGACTTGTCTGGTTAGAGCCAATAATTGGGGCCCTGAATCCAGTTGCTGGCATGGGAAAGAACTGGGGGTAAATGAGTGAGGAAGCATTGCTAAAGGCAAGCTCTAAGAAAGAGGAAGGAAGCTGGAAGCCACAGAAGATGTTCCCTTCTTCTGTCTCCATCCATTCTATTCTTAGTACCTCCTATTTATTGAGAGGGCCTGCCTGGTAGCCTGCTGGCAAGTTAGAAATAAGGTGTGGAAAGAGTCAGTCACAGTATCACAAAGTAAAGTGTACATGACTTAGCTTAATAACTGGAATGAGCAGGTACTGGTGTATTTATAGCACAAAACAGATGATTTCACAGCACTCGAAATGCTGACATCAGTATTAAATAAACGCGGATCTTATATAACCTTCTCAAAATAGAAACAACTCAAAGCAGAGAACACACGTGAGAAAATGAAGGATGCAATTCAGCAAACATAGAACAGCATGCAGATCACGAAAGATAATGTGGCAGAAATACAGACCTGCTGGGCATGTGGTGGCTGTAGACAGTCAAATTAGATTTCACAAACACCCTTTTCTCTCCACAGGCTCTTACCCAAAGTATCCATTTCCTTTTAAAGCAATTATCACCAAAGAGGGCCAGGGAAACATCTCAGTGAGACCGTGTTTGCCTAGCTAGCATGCACAAAGCCTTGTTTTCAACCCTT
Organism: Mus musculus; assembly: GCF_000001635.26. Lineage (NCBI taxonomy): Eukaryota > Metazoa > Chordata > Mammalia > Rodentia > Muridae > Mus > Mus musculus. The sequence goes on along the minus strand of NC_000083.6, from coordinate 72,787,687 downwards.
AGTGTCAACAGAAGAGCAGCATCAGAGCCAGACCTGATGCTGCATTCTTCTAATCTCAGCACTTGGAAGCTAAGGTAGATGGGTTGCTATAAGTTTGAGGCCAGCCTGGACAACATAGTATCAGGCTAGATTGGCTACTCAGCAAAATCCTGCTCACTACTCAAAACCTTCATGAGGTTGGGAGAAGGTAGGGGTGGATATAGGAGGAGTTGGGGGAAAATGAGAGTGCATGTGTATATGACCAAAATATAGTGTGCATATGTATTCAATTCTCAAAGCAATAACAAATATATTATCCTAAGAAACTTTCATGAATACATAGAGAAAAGTATAGAGTTTTCATAGTATTTTGGCAGCAAATTCTCAAACCTTCTAAGGTTTATGTAAAACATTTGGTTCATTTAGATATTTCTGTGTTCTTTGAAATAAGATCTACTTATTCTTGGAGAATTTTATACATGTATATAATGCATTTTGATCATATGTACCTCTTTGTCCCTGTCCTCCTTCATAACCCATTGTATCTAGTCAGTGCTGTATGCATGTGCGTGGGTCCTCTACCAGAGACCCCACTTCTGCAGAGAACTGATTCCTCCTCCCATAGTAGCCATCAGCTGTCAGTGGCCCCTCAGCTCCTGGTGGATCCTTCAGAGCTCCTCCTCCATCTGTGTTGGCACGTTGATCTGTGCAAGGAGCCATAGTAGTATGTTCATGGATGCAACAGCCTTGTTGTGTCCAGAAGGCACCATTTCTAAGCAGTCTACACTATACTCTGCCCCATGCTGTCTTTTCACCCACTTCTGTGACATTACCTTAGTCTTGGGGTAAGGGTAAGCATTCTTACTAGTTGTGATTGGGGGAATCCAATTCTTATCTTCCTTTAAGAAGGGCAGATACAGTGTCTAAATAATGATGGGCATTGTGTAAATAATGGGGGTTCACATACATGGTTGCAGTAATTGCTGAAAATCATCTCCGGGAACATGATGTAGGCTCTAGGGAGCCTGGGCAGCGGAACGAGCACAGAATTGGTAGCATTCATACTTCCTTTGTATGCCCTCTACGGTGCTTGCCTAGGTTTTGTTCGAATGAGCAACATTGTGTTTGGAAAGTTGTAGAGCTAATTTGAGACTCGGAATGAACTCTCTTGCCAATTATGAATTATTGTTATTATTTTACTTCACTTAGATGGTTGAGCTAGTAAAATACTCATAGACTCAATCCATTTTGAAATTCAAAATGAAGAAAAAGGGGAAAGATAGTTGTTTGAGTCTCCGTGAAAGCTGCCCCTTTTGGTTCTTGTGGATGGCTCTAGCAGGCTCTCACCTGAAAACCTGAGATTCGTTTACAGGAGCCTGCGCTTTGATGCTTATCTCTCTTTAGACAACACAGTCTCTATTGAGATCCTCAGCACATTCATTGCAATTTTCTTCTGATCCTCGCCCCCCCACCCTTCCCGGCTCTCAGGCCACTTTCAGCAACTATCTTGAGAGGAGAATGCAGAGTTGGGTGTCTGACTCACAGCCTCATGCTGACCTCTTTAACAACTAGATTCAGCAACTAAGCAGGGCTCCTAGGGCTCCCAGAGAGTGAAGCGACAGTCAGGGAGTCTGTATGGGCCTGAGGCAGGTCCTCTGCATGTATGTTACAGTTGTGTAGCTTGGTGTTCTTATGGGACTCCTAAGAGTGGGAGTGAGTGTGCCTCAGATTCTTATACCTGCTTTTGGGAACTTTTTCCTCCTCATCCAGCCGTGATAACGAGAGTATGTGCCTAGTCTGATTGTAACTTGTTATACTGAGTTTGGCTCACACTCCTGGGAGGTCTGCTCTTTTCTGAAGGGAACTGGAGGAGGGAAGGCATCTGGGGGAGAGGGGAGGTGTGGGGAGCGCCTGGGAGGAGAGGAGGGAGGGAAACTGTGGATGGGATGTAATCTACAAAAGAAAAGAATAAGTTAAAAAATGAAACAGAACTCGATTCAAGTTTTTCATGTATTGATAAGTGTTTGAAAACATCTTTTATGAATTTGTGTGTGTGCGCGTGTGCATGTGACAAATCTGCATGTATATGTGTGTGCTGCAGCACTTGGGGGGCAGAGGTCAACTTTCAGGATTCAGTTCTCATCTTTCATCTCGTTGATGTAGGATCTCGTCTCTCTCATTGATGTAGGGTCTCTCTCATTTATGTAGGGTCTCTCTTATCTTGGCTCTTGTGCTTTATGCTCCAGGCCAGCTGGTGGTGAATTTCCAGGCAGTTCTCCTATTTCTGCTTCCTCTCTGGAGGAGTGTGACACTGTATGAGGTTCTTTATGTGGGTTCTGTGAACCGAACTCAGACGACAGGTTTGTGTAGTTAGGCCTTTTACCGGCTGAATTATATTCCAGGCCCTGAAATTAACGACACTCTGTTGCTTTTAAAGATGTTCCTGAGAGACTTAAGCCTTAAGATTTTATGTAAACCTTAGCTCGAAGCAGAGTCTACTCAGCCTTTAATTTAGTGCTTATATATATATATATATATTTTTTTTTTTATTTACATTTTTATTTTTTTTGAGACAGGGTCTTGTAGCTCTGGCTGTCTTGGAACTCAGTGTGTAGCCCTGGCTGACTGTGAACTCAGAGCTCTGCCTTGGACTGCTGGGGCTCAGGGTGTGTGTGTCCCTCTGATCCTCCCCAATACTCTGGATACTTCACTTCTAGAATTTCTTCTTAGATCTTTTTCAAACATTCTTGATCATTTTATGGAAAGGACATAATTTGTTTTCTTTTTTTGTTAAATTTATCTTACTTAGATATGCTTCAAGGGAGATGGTTTTTCTAGTTGCCTGTGCTTATGGAATAAGTAAGCAGCATAAAGAACATTGCCATAATTTCCTCAGAAATTCCTCTTGTTACCCTTAGGGCTAATTTGCCCTTTCTCTCCTAGATAGTCTGCTTTTTTTTTTTTTAATTGAGTTAGTTTTATTGATGTTAGTTTAGTCTTTTGGAGCTTTGTATAAATAGAACCAAGCAGTATTTGTGTTCATCTTGTTTTCAAGATTGTAATTCATTCCTTAAATTCAGTTCTTTATGATTATGAACAACAGTTTCATTGAATGAACCCAACGGTTTGTGTGTCTTCCTGTTTCTAGGATTTGGCCCGTATACATGCAGCGGCCATGAGCATTCCTAGCTAAGGCTTTCTGTCCTCACTGCGTGCCCACCTCTGCTTGTTTTTTAGTCTGCATCTATCATTTTAGCATCTGCACCATCTGGGAGCCAGTCTTTGCTCCTTTGTTCGACTTCTCCCGGTGACTTGTTTGCTTGTGTTTGGTCATTTTTGATTTGATCATGTTTTGCTCGCTGTGGGAATCCTGAGCGGCCTGAGTGTTTTCCTGTTTGTGTCTGCAGGGTATCCAGTGTACTTCTAACTGAGAAGCAATTGAGATTAATTTTTCCCTGGAGGTTCCCTGAACAGAGAGAGTATATTTTCAGACCCCTCCTGTGAGAGGGAAGGTTTGTGGTGATAGATTTTGAGGGAACTTATATTTTTTTAAAATTATTTTTGAGATTAGTCTATAATGTGTTAGATAATAATGGCATTCTCAAACCAAATGTGTTCTACCGGATTCTACTCACATCTTCTCCATCCCTCTCCCCAGTGTCTGTCTCTCTACAAAGTTTCCTTTTTCCTTTTTGTCACATGTAACTTTCTGCATGCTTGCTCATGCTCAACACACACACACTCACACACACACACACACACACACACACACACACACACACACACACACACGTACACATGCACACACACTCACACACACCACCCTCACCCCAAGCTTCCTTGTTTCCCCCCTTCACTTGGTTTCCTTTCTAGTTTTTAGGCTTGCCCATGTAACCCACTCATATCCATGCAGATGCAGATTACAAACTAGGATCTGAATATGAGAGAGGAAATACCGGGTTGTTGCTTTTCTAGTTTGACTCACTTCATCTAATGTATGGTTTCAAGCTCTACCCATTTTTCTACAAATATGATTTGCTGGATTATGAAAAATAATTAAAATCACTCCATGTTATTGCCAGAGGCTCATAACCTTCCAGGTCATTCCTGCGACGATCTTTGCCCTCAGGGATAACCCTTTCCCAAGGGCATAGTTTGTCACGAATCCTGGACTCCCACCTTTTCTTTAGCATCCTTCTAAGCTTAGGGCAGAAACCCCTAGGACACAGTTCAAAGCTCTCTCAACCATCTCCCTTCAGTTCTCTTAGAGCACATGGATTCTCTTGGTTTACTGAGTTCATATTTGCATTAAAGGTTCAGAAATCTGAGAGTGAGGCATGCCTGTAATCCCAGCATTTAGCAGGCAGAGGCCAGCTTTGGCTGCATAGGAAGACCCTGTCCCAAAAGAAGGTTTCTGATATCTTTCTTGTAGTAGGAGATAGCTATGGTAGGGGTTTCTCTCCATCAGTGTCTGGCAGTATCTGGCCACATTTTTGCCAGAGATGTAAGCCTGTCACGTATTTTGTCCTCTGCCTTCTGGATAGGCTACATCTCTGTTTTATGCTCGCCTCTTCCTTTGTCTGGAGAGTGAGCAGCAGGCCTGCTTACTCATCATCTAGTTCTGCAGTGTGTGTTTTAGTCTTTGCTTCTCTTGGGCTGTCTCTGCTGAGAAGAGAGAGGCAGAGAAACGTGTTCCTAGCTTTGCCAACTTCGAGTTATGGTGTCAAGATTTTCCTGGCATGCCTCCCATTCCCCCAGCCCTTGAATGGATGAGCGTGAGTTCTGGGTGTGATTCCCTTGCTGAGCTAATACGTGTCTGACTTCCACAGAACCAGGAGCTGGCCATGTGCTTGCCATGCCTCGGCTCTTCCTTTGACTTGGCTCATCAGCCAGGCACTGGGGTGTAGGCTGTAGTTTCACTGAACACGATTTCCCATTCTTTGGGAAGGAAGTTGTGTGGAACTGTGTCTGTACTTTCCTCTCATTCTAGGTGGTCTAGTGATATTCAGCACTCACAGAACTACTCAAAACTGCAGCGTTAGGAAGGTGTGGGACGATGTGTCCCTGTCAGTTCCCAAAAGATATCCTCCTGCTGCATGCTGCCTGCCCATTCCAGTCTTGCCCTGCACCGTGCTTGTTGCCTCCTTGAATAGGATAAGTATGTCTTCAGCCAGGAATCTATTGTCTACTCACATACTATGCCTGGTATGAAGTAAGCACTAGAATCTTGGTGACTGAATGGCTTTGGGATGTCTTAGAACCCAAATCATAGTTCATGTCTAGGCCCCCAAGATATGTGGACTTTGGATGCTTAACTGAATCCCCAAGGCATGTCCTGGGTAGGTTCCAATGACATACTGCTACAAAGTGAGCGCTTCGCCTGGATCCATGAGACCTGGCTTTCTGGATAAACTCTGTCACCTTTTTGTCTTCTGTTTATCAAATGGAGCTGCGACAGCTGGCTCTGCCTCCCTTGTAAGGACATGCAAGGTAATACAGAGCCTTACGATACCAAGACATCTTTTTACAGGTCTCACCACTTAAAAGGAAGGACGGCTGGTGCCACACAGGATTCGAGAGGGTTCATTCATGGTCACCAATTCCTGCTTTTAGCCTGACTTGTTCTCTGAAACTGAAGCTGGTGGCCAAAGATGATGTTGAGAGTCTGCAGTGATCTCTGTGGCCACGAGGTGTCACCCTCAGCCTTAGAATGGTAGATTATTACCTCCCTGCCAACCATGGTTCTCTGCAGAGAGCCTGGTTTCCTCTGGGTTCCCAGTGCCCACTCAGACACTGGCATCAACACTGGAGGCTATCACAACCGTCCATCACGGCCCTCGTTTCCAGGTGCAAGGTGCTTATTTAATTCTAATTTATTTTAAATTTTGCCTAACCAGTGCATGACTAGAAATGGCCAAAAATGTTCATGAATTTAATTTCAGGACCCAAAGCCAGCAAATTTAGAATTGGTCATGGTAAGCCCTCTACCACTCACTTCCACATTTTTGCTACTAAAAAAATGTGTTTTTTAAAAAATCACCGCCTCAGGATAACCTAGTTAATGTAATAATAGCAAGACCAGGGGGAAGAGACCCCAAACCTCACCAGAATCCCCCAGACAAACGGGATCCTGGATGGTCAGGCTCAGTTCCATCTTTCTGGTCTTTCTTAGGATGTTTTTCCTGCTGACTGCTCTCTTCTTTTAAAACACTGTCCTTAGCTCTTGTTCCCTGTTCTCCTCATGCTGTGCATGTTAGTTTCTTGGTCCTCCAAGGTCTTTCTTCACGGTATTTCACCATGTCTCCAGGCACCTGCCATAGCTTTTGTTCTTCTACCTTGTACACTAGTCATACCTTGTAGTAATATAGAAATCTACATCTCACTCCCAGACAACTGTGTATTGTCCTCTCTACTGGAGGATATCCTCTGCCTTGGAGGATATTGCTTTCAAAGCAGCTCAGGTATTTACATGTAAATACATTAAAATTTATTCACCTTGGGTGCCTTGTTCCATCTGTTTTGTTCATTGTGTATTGTTGTATAACTACCACCTTAAGATATTCAATTTCTGTGATGGTTAATCTTGGTTGTCAATTTGACTGGGCTTAGGTATACTTAGAAAATGGGTAAAGCCAACTCTCTCTGTGTGAGAGTTTTCCAGAAAAGATTGGCTTGTGGTATCGGCAAACTGAGTGGGGAAGCCCCGTCCTTAATGAGGACAGCTGGGTGGGATATTGTAGCCACACCGACGGAGAGAAAACAACCAATAGGAAAGCACACACACACAAGGCTACATCTGACTTGAGTGTGCACAGCTTTCGCTGTTGCCCTTGTCAGCAGATGCCATACTCCAGCTTTCTAGACATTTGAATGAGGAATTGCACACACCCCTCTCCAGGACCAGGCCTTCAGCCTCAGACTGACGACATTGAACTGAACATCATTGGTTCTTCTGATCTGGGGCTTCTGTCTTCATCTGAGCAGACATCCTGGCTCATCAACTCCAAGGTTTATGCCAACTTGATACACAAATTAGAATTATCTGAAAGCTGGGACTACATAATTTCCAGCTATAAGGCATTTTCTTAATTAGCGATTGATGGGGGAAGACACAGCCCATTGTGGGTGGGGCCATCCCTGAGCTGGTAGTCCTGAGTTCTACAAGAAAGCAGGTTGAGCAAGCCAGTAAGTAGCATCCCTCCATGGCCACTGCATTAGCTCCTGCCTCCTGGTTCCTACCCTGTTTGAGTTCCTGTTCTGACTTCCTTCCATGATGAACACTTATTTGGAAGCATAAGCCAAATACATGTTTTCCTCCCCAACTTGCTTTTTGGCCAGAGTGTAGCATTATAGCAATAGAATCCCCGACTAAGATGACCACTGTGGCACTGTCCATATTCTAGCCATTTAAGCAAATTTAATAAACCTACTCTTATAATTAATTATACATCAGTCTTAGAACAGTTATTTCTGGCTCTGTGTTCTCTCATCTTAACATTCCTTTTGTTCCTTTGTCTGGCCCTCAGCTGCACAGATCTGATTCCTGTTGCTGTGTTGTTTTGCCTTTTCTGTAATTTTGTGAAAATGGGACCTTATGACACTTATATCTCTTGTGCTTGATCTCCTTTCCTTGGCCCAATTAACACCTTCAACACCTTCCCAAAACCCTATTTTTTTGCTTTTAGCCTGCTTTCTTGCTAGTGATAGTGTCTCTCTATTCATTCTGGTCCCCAAGTCATCAAACTGGCTGCTGGCCTGCTGCTGCCTCCCTTCTCCCTTCTGCTCTGCCCCTCCAGAAGGTCCTCCAGCCCACTTCTCCCCCATATCTGCTCTCCTCTCCATCCTTAAGGTCACTGAGGCTGCCTTTGCTGCTTGCTGGTCTAACTGATGTCCAGGTAAGACCTCTTGAGCCTTCCTCTGACAGCCACCAGACCTAAACTGCAAATCTGATTCTTTAGCTTCAGTGTTGCCCAACAGGCTTCTTGGTTAGCAAATGGCACTCCACACTTACACCGATTCCTGCCTAAAGCTCTGTATCTGTTTTCAAGGCTGTCCTCAGTGTGCTTGCACTCAGCTTGCACTCAGCCGTTGCTTGTGACTTTTTCTCAAGGGCTGAGCTCACTCTTCCTCCATTGTGCTGTTTTCTCTACCCGGAGTCTTTCTCCTCTTCCATCATCATTAAGAGCACCTCTTTAAGAGCAGGTCTAGTGACTTGCACTCTGCAGTGCTTTTCTTGGCTGTAACTTCAGGCGGCGCTAGGTCTTCTTTGGAATATGGCATTCATCACCCAGTCTAGCCTAGTCAGTCCATTTTCAAGGTACTAATCTGTCCATTCTACTGGACTTTTACATTCCTTGAGGAGTTTTCATCTTGAACTTATCTTCCTGTCCCTTGGTTAGGGCCAGCCACACAGGAAACACCATTGTTAATCTCGATTGTCAACTTGATTGGACTGCAGTACCTACTAGATTAGTGAAGCTCATCTCTGGGTATTTTGGGGGACAATTAGATCATAAGGGCTCCGACATAATAATTGGTTTAATCTATTGATTGGTTTAAAATTGAGTGGTGGGTGGTAGAGCTGTAGAATGTGGGACCAAGTTGGAGAAAGTAGGTTCACCAGAGGCATGCGGTTTGTTCCCTGAGCCCTTCCCATGTGCCCTTTATTCTGTTTTCCAGTCACCACAAGGTGAAGAACTTCTCTGTCACCTGTTCCTGCTGCTGTGGACATGGAAATAATGATCCAAACCCTTCCTTCCTTTATATTTTGTCACGGTGACACAGAATCCAATAGAAGCTGTCAATGAAGGCTCCGTTCACTGAAGGAGGATGGAAGGGGGTCCAGATGGTCAGGAAGACCTGGGGTGGGAAAGAAATGTTTCAGTTTGTGTTCAGTTGGAGGGAAAGGAGAGGAAGAGTTGGGATGGGAGCCATGCAGAGCCCATGAAGGGGATGTGCTATACATGAAGGCAAGTTCCAGTGTCTCCATTCTGCTCCAACTCCAACAAGTGAAGGAATCTGGCTGAGCTGCAGGGAAGAAGGCAGCTCTCTCTCTCTCTCTCTCTCTCTCTCTCTCTCTCTCTCTCTCTCTCTGTGAGTGTGTGTGTGCGCGTGTGTGCACTTGTGTCTGTCGCTCCCTCCTTCCCTCCCTCCCTCCCTCCCTCCCTCCCTCCCTCCCTCCCTCCCTCCCCCCCCTCTCTCTCTTTCTTTCTTTCTTTCTTTCTTTCTTTCTTTCTTTCTTTCTTTCTTTCTTTCTTTCCTTCTTTCTTTCTTTCTTTCTTTCTTTCTTTCTTTCTTTCTTTCTTGTAGGCAGGTTGCTCAATGGACTTGGAGCCCTTCTTGTAAATTAGATTGGCTGGTCAGCAAGCCTGTATCCATCTCCCTTGTGCTGAGGTAACAAATGCTTATCATCATGCCTAATGTTAACTTTTGTTTCATTTTGTTTTTAACCAAAAAAAAAAAAAAAAATTAAAAGGAATGTGGGCTGAGAGGAAGCTAGCGGAAAGAGATCCTAGATGATGGGAAGCCATAGAAATGAGAGAAGAGCACATTATCAGGTTTCTGTAGAGAAAGGCGTGGGTTTCTGTGACTCCTGCAGTGCTGTTTCACAGCACCCAGTTGGGTGGACTGTGACTGTCATTTCTCACTGTGAACAGCGCACTTGTCATAGTCATTTCTCAGGATCTTCCTACCCTGCCTGAATTCCAACCAGCGATGGAGGTAGATCTGACCAGTGTGCACCTGAGGCTTTGAGGAGAGGTGACACTCATGCCCTAGGGCTGGATGTTCCTGTTTCAGCGTCTGTCTCTAAAGTGAGTTAACCACATCAGGTGTGTGCAGAGATGACATGCATGAGAAGGCTGGTGGCTCTTTGCAGAGTCTACAATGAGACAAGAGAGACCCAAGAAAGAACATCCAGAGGCGGAAGCTATTGTCGGATAGAGAGCAATCTCCGAATCAATGAAATGTTAGAACAATTTAATATTAGATTAACAGGAGAACTGTGAGTTCCCCAAAGTCTTAATGTCCTCCATAGCACAGCTGGGGCAGCTGGCCAAGGAAACTTGATTAGCTGGAGTTTTACGGGAAGCAGCATTTCCTGTGGCAGGCTTTATTTTGTTTTTATTTTTTTGTGAATGAGAAAACAAATGACCCTCAAGAGGGATGACCATAAAAAGAAGGTTTCCCCCCCTACCCCCAGCTTCTCTTTAATAGATGTTCTTGTGTCAAATGATGCTGCGTCTTCTGGCAGTCCTTGAACTTGTTCTGTAGACCAGGCTGGCCTTAAATCTGCCTGCTTCTGCTTCCCAAGTGCTGGGATTAAAGGCATGCGCCACCACTCTCCACTCTGATATTGAGTCTTAGTACTGGCAGTCTTTGTTTTGAGTAGGAGATTAGCATTTTCCTCTGTACAACCTAGAGGTTGCTGCACGGGATGCCTGCCCCTACAACGTGACACACCATTTCCTAGCTGTAGGAATCAAGCTGTTTGTATGATGGTCCTTCCTGTGCCTTAGATATGTGCATGCCTCCCAGGTTTACTTCACATTTACTGATGTAACCAAGAGAAAGCACTTAGCATATTGTCGATGATAATGTAGTAATTATGCTTTATATTTGCAGGTAGCTGGATTTAGGTTTTTCTTTTTTTAAGAAAACCTTTTTATGTTTCATTCTTTTTTTTTTTTGGACTCAGGTAATATATTTATTTATTTATTATTTTATTTATTAGATATTTTCTTTATTTATATTTCAAATGCTATCCCCTTTCAAAGTTTCCCCTCTGAAAATCCCCTATCTCCTCCTCCCTCCCCCTGTTCCCCAACCCACTTACTCCCATTCCTGGTCCTGGCATTCCCCTATACTGGGGCATAGAACCTTCACAGGACCTAGGGCCTCTCCTCCCATTGATGACCGACTAGGCCATCCTCTGCTACATATATAGCTAGAGCCACAAGTTCCACCATGTGTTTTCTTTGATTGGTGGTATAGTTCCAAGGAGTTCTGGGGGTGCTGGTTAGTTCATAATGATGTTCCTTTTATGGGGCTTCAGTCCCCTTCAGCTCCCTGGATACTTTCTCTGGCTCCTTCATTGGGGATCTTGTGTTCCATCCAATGGATGACTGTGAGCATCCACTTCTATATTTGCCAGGCACTGGCAGAACCTCACAGGAGACAGCTATAACAGGCTTCTGTCAGCAAGCTCTTGTTGGCATCTGCCTAGTATCTGGGTTTGGTGGTTGTTTATGGGGTCGATCCCCAAGTGGGGCAGTCTTTGGATGGCCGTTCCTCCCATATCAGCTCCGAACTTTGTAACTCCTTCCATGGGTATTTTGTTCCCCATTCTAAGAAGGAATGAAGTATCCACACTTTGTTCTTCCTTCTTCTTGAGTTTCAAGTGTTTTGCAAATTGTACCTTGGGTATTCTAAGTTTCTGGGCTAATAACCACTTATCAGTGAGTGCATATCATGTGTGTTCTTTTGTGATTGGGTTACCTCACTCAGGATGATATCCTCCAGATCCACCCATTTGCCTAAGAATTTTGTAAATTCATTGTTTTAATAGCTGAGTAGTACTCCATTGTGTAAATGTACCACATTTTCTGTATCCATTCTTCTGTTGAGGGACATCTGGGTTCTTTCCAGCTTCTGGCTATTATAAATAAGGCTGCTCTGAACATAGTAGAGCATGTGTCCTTATTACAAGTTGGAATGTCTTCTGGGTATATATCCAGGAGAGGTATTGCTTGATCTTCCAATAGTACTATGTCCAATTTTCTGAGGAACTGCCAGACTGATTTCCAGAGTGTTTGTACCAGCTTGTAATCCTACTAGCAATGGAGGAGTGTTCCTCTTTCTCCACATCCTCCCCAGCATCTGCTGTCACCTAAATTTTTGATCTTAGCCATTCTGACTGGTGTGAGGTGGAATCTCAGGGTTGTTTTGATTTGCATTACCCTGATGATTAAGGATGTTGAACATTTTTTCAGGTGCTTCTTAGCCATTGGGTATTCTTCAGTTGAGAATCTTTGTTTAGCTCTGTGTCCCATTTTTTAATAGGTTTATTTGATTTTCTGGAGTCCAGCTTCTTGAGTTATTTGTATATATTGGATATTAGTCCCCTATCAGACTTAGGATTAGTAAAAATCCTTTCCCAATCTGTTGGTGGCCTTTTTATTTTATTGACAGGGTCTTTTGCCTTACAGAAGCTTTGCAATTTTATGAGGTCCCATTTGTCGATTCTCGATCTTACAGCACAAGCCATTGCTGTTCTGTTCAGGAATTTTTCCCCTGTTCCCATATCTTCGAGGCTTTCCCCTACTTTCTCCTCTATAAGTTTCAGAGTCTTTGATTTTATGTGGAGTTTCTTGATCCACTTAGACTTGTGCTTTGTACAAGGAGATAAGAATGGATCAATTCACATACTTCTACATGATAACCACCAGTTGTGCCAGCACCATCTGTTGAAAATGCTGTTTTTTATCCACTGGATGGTTTTAGCTCCCCTGTCAAAGACCATAGGTGTGTGGGTTCATTTCTGGGTCTTCAATTCTATTCCATTGCTCTACCTGTCTTTTGCTGTACCAGTACCATGCAGTTTTTATCACAATTGCTCTGTAGTACAGCTTGAGGTCAGACATGGTGATTCCACCAGAGTTTCTTTTATTGTTGAGAAGAGTTTTTGCTATCCTAGGTTTTTTGTTATTCCAGATGAATTTGAAAATTCCTCTTTCTAACTCTGTGAAGAACTGAGTTGGAATTTTGGTGGGGATTGCATTGAATCTGTAGATTGCTTTCTTCTAGATAGCCATTTTTACAATGTTAATCCTGCCAATCCATGAGCATGGGAGATCTTTCCATCTTCTGAGATATTCGATTTCTTTCTTCAGAGACTTGAAGTTCTTATCATACAGATCTTTCACTTCCTTACTTAGAGTCACACCAAGGTATTTTATATTATTTGTGACTATTGTGAAGGGTGCTGTTTCCCTAATTTCTTTCTCAGTCCATTTATCCTTTGTGTAGAGAAAGGACATTGATTTGTTTGAGTTAATTTTATATCCAGCTACTGCACTGAAGTCTGTTATCAGTTTTAGGAGTTCTCTGGTGGAATTTTAAGGGTCACTTATATATACTATCATATCATCTGAAAATAGTGATATTTTGACTTCTTCCTTTCTAATTTGTATCCCTTTGATCTCCTTTTTTTGTCTAATTTCTCTGGCTAGGACTTCAAGTACTATATTGAATAGCTAGGGAGAAAATGGGCAGCCTTGTCTAGTCACTGATTTTAGAGGGGTTGCTTCAAGTTTCTTCCCATTTAGTTTGATGTTGGCTACTGGTTTGCTGTAGATTGCTTTTATTATGTTTAGGTATGGGCCTTGAATTCCTGATCTTTCCAAGACTTTTATCATGAATGGATGTTAGATTTTGTCAAATTCTTTCTTAGCATCTAATGAGATGATCATGTGGTTTTTGTTTTTGAGTTTGTTTATATAGTGGATTATGTTGATGGATTTCTGTATATTAAACCATCCCTGCATCCCTGGAATGAAGCCTACTTGGTCATGATGGATGATCATTTTGATGTGTTCCTGGATTTGGTTTGTGAGAATTTTATTGAGTATTTTTGCATCGATATTCATAAGTGAAATTGGTCTGAAGTTTTTTTTTCTTTGTTGGGTCTTTGTGTGGTTTAGGTATCAGAGTAATTGTGGCTTCATATAATGAATTGGGTAGAGTGCCTTCTGTTTCTATTTTGTGAAATAGTTTGAGGAGAATTGGAATTAGGTCTTCTTTGAAGGTCTGATAGAACTCTGCACTAAACCTACCTGGTCCTGGGCTTTTTTTGTTTGGGAGACTATTAATGACTGCTTCTATTTCTTTAGAGGATATGGGGCTGTGTAGATGGTTAATCTGATCTGGATTTAGCTTTGGTACCTAGTATCTGTCTAGAAAATTGTCCATTTCATTCAGGTTTTCTAGTTTTGTTGAGTATAGCCTTTTGTAGTAGGATCTGATGATGCTTTGGATTTCCTCAGGTTCTGTTGTTATGTCTCCCTTTTCATTTCTGATTTTGTTAATTAGGATACTGCCCCTGTGCCCTCTAGTTAGTCTGGCTAAGGGTTTATCTATCTTGTTGATTTTCTCAAACAAACAAACAAACAAACAAACAAAAAACAAAAAAAAACCCCAGCTCCTGATTTGCTTGATTCTTTGAATATTTCTTTTTGTTTCTACTTGTTTGATTTCAGCCCTGAGTTTGATTATTTCCTGCCGTCTACTCCTCTTGGGTGAATTTTCTTCCTTTTGTTCTAGAGCTTTTAAGTGTGCTGTCAAGCTGCTAGTGTGTGCTCTCTCTAGTTTCTTTTTGGTGGTACTCAGAGCTATGAGTTTTCCTCTTGGGACTGCTTTCATTGTGTTCCATAAGTTTGGGTATGTTGTGGCTTCATTTTCATTTAATTTCTTTCTTTATTTCTTCCTTGACCAAGTTATCATTGAGTAGAGTGTTGTTCAGCTTCCATGTCAGTGTTGGCTTTCTATTATTTATGTTGTTATTGAAGATCAGCCTTATTCAGTGGTGATCTGATAGGATGCATGGGGTAATTTCAATATTTTTATATTTGTTGAGGCCTGTTTTGTGACCAATTATATGATCAATTTTGGAGAAGGTAACATGAGGTGCTAAGAAGAAGTTATATCCTTTTTTTTTGTTTTAGGGTAAAATGTTCTGTAGATATCTGTTAAAACCATTTGTTTCATAACTTCTGTTAGTTTCATTGTGTCTTTGTTTAGTTTCTGTTTCCAGGATCTGACCATTGGTGAGAGTGGGGTGTTAAAGTCTCCCACTATTATTGTGTGTAGTGTAATGTGTGCTTTGAGCTTTACTAAAGTTTCTTTAATGAATGTGGATACCTTTGCATTTGGAGTATAGATACTCAGAATTGAGAGTTCATCTTGGAATATTTTACCTTTGATGAGTATGAAGTGCCCCTCTTGTCTTTTTTGATAACTTTGGGTTTGAAGTCGATTTTAATCGATATTAGAATGGCTACTCCAGCTTGTTTCTTTGGACCATTTGCTTGGAAAATTGTTTTCTAGTCTTTTACTCTGAGGTAGTGTCTGTCTTTGTCCCTGAGGTGGGTTTCCTGTATGCAGAAAATGTTGGGTCCTGTTTATGTATCCACTCTGTTAGTCTATGTCTTTTTATGGGGAAGTTGCATCCATTGATATTAAGAGATATTAAGGAAAAGTAATTGTTACTTCCTGTTATTTTCTTTGTCTTGTTTTTTTTTTTTAATTTTTTTTTTGAGACAAGGTTTCTCTGTATAGCCCTGGCTGTCCTGGAACTCACTTTGTAGACCAGGCTGGCCTCGAACACAGAAATCCACCTGCCTCTGCCTCCCGAGTGCTGGGATTAAAGGCGTGCGCCACCACGCCCGGACTTCCTGTTATTTTCATTGTTAGAGTTGGCATTCTGTTCTTGCAGCTCTCTTAGATTTGTTGAAGGATTACTTTCTTGCTTATTCTAGGGTGTCATTTCCCTCCTTGTGTTGGAATTTCACCTTTATTATCCTTTGAAGGGCTGGATTCATGGAAAGATATTGTGTGAATTTGGTTTTGTCATGGAATACTTTGGTTTCTCTATCTATGGTAATTGAGAGTTTTGCTGGGTATAGTAGCCTGGGCTGGCATTTGTGTTCTTTTAGGTCTGTATAACATCTGTCCAGGATCTTCTGGCTTTCATAGTCTCTGGTGAGAAGTCTGGTGTAATTCCGATAGGTCTGCCTTTATATGTTACTTGACCTTTTCCCCTTACTACTATTAATATTCTGTCTTTATTTAGTGCATTTTTTGTTCTGATTATTATGTGTTGGGAAGAATTTCTTTTCTGGTCCAGTCTATTTGGAGTTCTGTAGGCTTCTTGTATATTCATGGCCATCTCTTTCTTTAGGTTAGGGAAGTTTTCTTCTATACTTTTGTTGAAGATATTTACTGGCCCTTTAAGTTGAAAATCTTCATTCTTATCTATACCTATTATCCTTAGGTTTGGTCTTCTCAATGTGTCCTGGATTTTCTGGATGTTTTGAGTTAGGATCTTTTTGCATTTTGCATTTTCTTTGATTGTTGTGTCCATGTTTCCTATGGAATCTTCTGCACCTGAGACTCTCTCTTCCATCTCTTGTATTCTGTTGCTGATGCTTGCATCTATGGTTCCTGATTTCTTTCCTAGGGTTTCTATCTCCAGAGTTGTCTCCCTTTGTGATTTCTTTATTTTTTCTACTTCCATTTTTAGACCCTGGATGGTTTTGTTCATTTCTTTCACCTGTTTGGTAGTGTTTTCCTGTAACTCTTTAAGGGATTTTTGTGTTTCCTCTTTAAGGGCTTCTAGCTGTTTACCTGTGTTTTCCTGTATTTCTTTAAGGGACTTATTTCCTTCTTAAAGTCCTCTATCATCATCATGAGAAATTACTTTAGATCCATGTCTTGCTTTTCTGGTGTGATGGTGTGTGTATCCAGGACTTGCTAAGGTGGGAGAGTTTGGGTCTGATGATGCCAAGTAACCTTGGTTTCTGTTGCTTCTGTTCTTACGATTGCCTCCTGCCATCTGATTATCTCAAGTGCTTGCTGCCCTCAATATATCTGATTGTAGCCTATCCTTCCTATCATCCCGGTTGATTCAGGACCCCTTAGAGTCCAGCTTTCTCTGTGATCCTGTGATTCCAGGCTCCTATGAACCTGAGATTCTGGGTGTGTCAGAGTTCTTGGCAGTCAAGCTTCCTCTGAGACCCTGAGATCCTGGTGTGACCAAGCTCCTATTATCCTGGGATCCTGGAATCCTAAGATCCTGGGCGTGTTACAGCACCTGGAAGTGTTTTCTCTTCTGGGGACCGTGGGGGCTGTCTGGTGTGTTTGAAACCAAGGTATACCAGTACTGATCAGAAGGGACCCAAGCTCCTGGTCAGGCAGGGCTCCCGTGTCCTGCTGTCACAGGCCAGTCACAATTGGTTTGGAACTGATGTTGTGTTCCACTCACCAGTGATCCTAAGATCGTGTGGAGAGTCCTCTGCAGACCATGGGTCCCTCTGCTGAGTTAGCACCCAAGGTGAACCGGAGCTGGTGCTGACTCGAAGGGAGTCAAGCCCCTGGTCAGGCGGGTTTTCTGCTTCCCTGCTGCTGGCACAGGCCCGGCGCAATTGGATTGGAACCGATGTGTTCCACTCACCAGTGATCCTAAGATCACATGGATCACTGGTGAGTCCTCTGAGGACTGAGGGACCATCTGCCGAGTTCTCGCTCAAGGTGACCTGGAGCTGGTGCAGACCGGAAGGGATTTATGTTTCATTTTTATAACAGTATGGTGACATAGGCAGGGTGAAGATTACTGTTTTTTTTTTTTTTTTTTTTTTTTTTTTTAACTCCACCGAGACAGGGTTTCTTTGTATGATAGCCATGGATATCCTAGACTTATTTTACACACCAGGCTGCTCTTGAACTCACAGAGATCTGCCTGCCTCTGTTTCTGAAGTGCTGGGATTAAAGGCATGTGCCACTGCACCCAGACTAATTTATTTTTATTTTAAGTGTATGGGTGTTTTGATTGCATGTTAAATCTGTTTCCTACAAGTTAGCAGTGTCCTGGGAGGCCAGAAGAGGCTGTCAGACTGGAACTAGCACTACAGATTGCTGTCAACTGCAGTGTAGGGGTGCTGGGAACCAAATCCAGGGCCTTTGGAAGAGTAGCCAGTGCTCTCAGCCCCTTAGCCATTTCTCTATGTCTGTTTTTTTTTTTTTTTTTTTTTTTGATATACAAGAAATGTGCAGCCCTGAAAGGTCAGGTGTCAGTATCTTCCAGCTCCTTGTTTAGGCTGTCTTTACCAGCCATTTGCACCTGCAGTAGAATTAGCAACTGTTGTTAGGAATTTAAAGGGTAGGTGTTTTGGGAGAGGCTCTTAGCCTCTGGACCTCCTGCTCTCAGGATAGCAGTCCCTGGATCTCAGCATTGAGGGAACTCTGAGCGGAGCAGGGCTCTATGGGCTAGTGCTGCATGATGAATCCTCCTCGTTGGGTTTGGAAACAAATCCTATCTTCTGATAATTTATTCTTGAGATTGTCTTGGATAGGCTTTATTTTAAAGTTTCAGCTAATTTGAGAGGAAGTCAGTTTTCATGTTCTAATAAGTATTTGTTGAGTACCCATAGTGTGTCAGGAAATGTGCAAAGGGACATTCCATACTTCTTATTATTTAATCTATGCCATAATCCAAGGCACCTTGGGGTGTTGTCTCCACTTTGCAAAACAGAAAAAAAAAAGAAACAGAAGCTCAGAGGTGTTGATGCAATGCACCCAAATCTCTCAAGTCATGTAAGGAGTTCTAGTGAATCTCTCTCTTGGATTATGATATATGGTTCAAATTACACATTAGCAAACTGATCCAGTAATACAGAGAAAAGATAACGTGTCAGGAACAAGCTGGACTTACGTAAGAAACCGAGGAGTGTTTACCATTTAAAAACTGGCCGATGCAATTTGTCAAATTAGCAATGGAGAAAAATCACATGAACTACTTGGTAGATAACATAAAACGATTGCTAAGACTCACCTGCTGTTAGTGATTTCAAAACTTTCTTGGCTAAACAGCAATAAAAGGGAATTTCCTTATTGTGAAGATAGGAGTTTATTAAAAGAGTAATAACAGTGGTGAGATTTGGTCAGTTTTCTTGATAAGATCAGAAAGGAGATAATGATGTTCTTCCCTTGCCATTTATCTTGGACATTGTAGCTGAAGTTTCAGCCAGGGAATTAACTGCAGAAGAAGTCAGGGTAAAGGAGTTGAAGGAAAGAATAAGTCCCATTCTTGGCAGGTTGTGTGTTTATGTATCTACAGATATAGGATCTTAGTGATCAGGCAAATTTGGCCAGGTCATTGGCTCTGTGGTCAGGTGTCAATATTCACAATCAATCAGAAGGTGGAATTTTAAAACTATACCATTTCTAAAATTGCTCTTAACATTAATGATCAATAATATGTTTGAAGAAAGTCATGTAAAGCCACTCCAGAGGTCCCTGGTTCGTTCAGGGCCTTCTGATCAGTATGGTGTGCTTGAGAGGGGTCCATCTAGTTCTTCTCTACTACTGAAGACTTCCAGTCTTTTACAAGACAGGGAGAGATGTCACGTGGGCACTTGAAGGTAGGGTGCTTAGCTTATTTTGTTCCTTCCAGTTTTCAGTTCATGGCCTCATGCCAGCCACTAGAGCAGCCACATTCCTCTATATTCAGAGCTCTTCTGTTATTTAGAGTGCAATTTAGTTCGCTTCTTGATGGCAACCTTCTTTTCCTACTTAGTTTTCATCTTCCTCCCCATTACTGTCAGCTGTCACTTCTACCTTCCAAGGTCTTCCTGATGGATGTCGTTTGTCTGCTGTCATTGCTTCTTCATCCCTAAGCATCCATTTATTTTGAAATCGTCTTACCATCATTTTACTATGGTTGCAGAAAGAAGGAGAAGGGATGAATGTATGAATTTAATCTACCACTCCTAACCACAAGTTCTACACAGGATTATGAAGAGCAAAGCAACCAGGCAGTGTTCACTGTGAGAGAGTCCCCTGCAGGGTGCCTGATCCTGCTCTTCAACCTGCCTACTTCACTAAGTTCTGCTAAGAGATTCCTTTTGCGGGCATTTCAGTTTGCTGCTATACCAGCCATCCCTAGGGCTCAACTCAACCTTGAAAGCCTACCTTCACACTGTTTCCTCAAAGCATCCATACCTGAAAGGTTTGGATTTGATTGACAAGGAGACCAAAATCCTAAACCTCCAGCCCTCACTTCATTCATGAGATTGCCTTTGGGGGTTTGAATGAGAACAGACTAGTTTGAACAATGCCATTAATTAAAGCATATTCTAATTGATTGGATAATCCCTAGGTAGCTTAAGTTTAAGGAGAGAGAAATTAGAGAAACAAAAATAGATGCAGAAGTGTCTCTAAGAAATGCTTCTTTCTCATCCACACTTAGGCACCTAACAGAAAAGGTTGCCCTAACTTGTGGACAAATGAGTGACTGTCTGCACTCCTTTCATCATTGCCTTCTACCCCCATGAACCCACAGTGACCCTAACTGTGGAATAAATACAATGAATGACCAGCAGAGATGCCTGTGTTCATGTTATCTGCCCAGTCCTTGTGGGATCTCAAGACAGTTCCTCTCGTTTCCTGTGCTTGGTTTCCTTATCTTCAAGACAACTATGAACCAATAACAACCTTCATTTCTCAGACATAATATCTCAATTGCAATAACAATCTTCAATAACATTAATGGGGTTTATATTTTATAACATACAAACAGTAGTCCCGTATATTGTCTCATTTCAGAATCATGACATGATGTACAGTTGGTAATGTTCTTCTTTTATAAGTAGGGAAACTGAGACTTTCAATGGTAATGTGATTTGTTAAAATCAATTAGCTATTTACTTATAAACTAGGAATATAGACTTTGGGGCAGCACACTTAACTCATGTAGTAGTGGTCACAATGACTTATACTTTCTTGGAGATCCCTAATTTTTGTTGCTGCTGTAACAGAAATGCATAGTATACTGAGTTGTATGAAAACGTGCACTTATGTAATGGGCATGATAAAGATTCTAGTTGGCGCCTGTGTCTTCTGCTCACCCCCTCTGTGGGAAGGCATCAATGTCTTGACTTTATGGTGATCTGTTTCTTACCTTTCTGGTTTTCATATGTATGAAGGCACAGGCTTGCTTTGTGATCACATGCTTATCTTTAATCTGGGCCTTTATTTACCTGCCCCTTGAAAGTCCTTGAAACACTACCTCTGTAGCATGCTCCCCAGTTATTCTGTTCTTGAATGCTTATTAAGTATCTCTGGGAACCCTACCAGAAATATATAGCATAAAAGTATATATATATCTGTCTTCAAGTTGAAATTTTCTCATAGCCAATGTCAGGTGGGTTCATTCATTTCTTTCCTCCATTATGAAAAATATCTAAAGTTTCTATATTTTTGCTTTTTGGTATGTTGTGGTGTGTGTGTGTGTGCGTGTGTGCGTGTGTGATAAATGTCTGAGTATATAGGTGCGTACTCCTGTGGAGGCTGGAATAGACTGCCGAGTGCCTTCCCACTGTCGCTCTCCTCTGTTGTCCTAAGTCAAAGTCTCTCAATGAACTGAAACCTTGCTGTTGTTTTGTCTATGTTGGATGGCCAGCAAGTTCTCAGGATCTTCCTGTCTGCAACCTCCCCTGCCCCCCAATGCTGGGATTATGGGCACATGTAGCTATGCCTGGGATTATGGGTAGCTATGGGATTATGGGTAGCTATGGGATTATGGGTAGCTATGCCTGGCTTTTTAGAGGTCCTCATGCTTATGTAGCAGGTAAATTAGTAGGATTCTTAAACAAGGTATAGTGGCAAATCATCTGTAATTCCACTACTAGGGAAACAGAGGTAGGAGGGCCAAGAATTTAAAGCTATCCTTGGCTCCACAGTGAGTTTGAGGTTAGCCTGGGCTAAATGAGAGCCTATCTCAAAAAAGTATTTTGTAGGACTTTTAGTTAAAAGCCCACAAAGGGGTGTCTTTTGAATTTTCACGGTTGTACCTTTATCCTTCATGCTTAGGGTAACCAGTCTGTGTCATATCATGGGTGGCAGGTAACTAGAACACCTCCTTATGTGCTATCTTGTTGGCAATTAGAATTTGTAAGTATTGATCATATTCATGCTAGCAACTGGAATTTGTGTTGACTATCTTCAGCAATAAACTTGCTATTGAATATTTCTCAAATTTGAAAATTCTGCTACAGTTTTCTAGCTTGAGAGGCACTGTTGGAGAACCCTGTTATTAGGGTCACAGTCTACCATGTCCAGATAGGGCTCCGACCTCTGCAAAAAAATGGAGGATTCCCTTTCTTAGCAGGGATCTTCTTTCCCTACCTGGCCTTGCTTGGAGATTGTGAGCACAGATGCCTGACCTTATTTGGTGAATAATCCAGCACAGAACTTCCTGCCAGTGCTGCATAATTCAGCACCTGAGCCTCCATCTCCCCACTCCCATATGATAATTAGGTACTGTGCTATGATCAATTGACACCTCTCTACCTGTACTCCTAAGAGACCCTATATACCCTACCCCTGGAACAACAAAGTAGAGCTATCTCACTGAAGTGCTCTCCAAGAAATTCTTCATCATACTCATGGCTGTCCAACCCCTGCTCTCTGCTTCTGCTCCCTCTGCCCTTGGGACCCGTGGGCAATGACCCATGAGGAAAAGGGAGAGCCACAAGACCCTTCGGTAAAGAACATTTGTAGTTCTGGATCCCAGTATAGTCAACAAATAATTATAGAACTAATATTGAACTCTCTTGGCAGTGTTTAGTTACCAGGGGCCAACCATCAGATTCAGAACCCAGTCATATTAAGCTTTAAAGACTATCATAGAAATTAAAATAGAACATCTTATACAAACTTTAAATTTCTAAGAATGTATTTATATACCCACTTGAGAAACTTTGAAATATTACCTCTGTTAAAGAAGGGCATGAACTCCCGTGCTTCGTGAACTAATAGCTCAACACTTGTCTGGTTTTGGATGCGTGGTGAATCTCTGATCTGAGGTGGCTCAACTTCAACATGATCATGTTCTTGTAGGACCTGCCAATCTCACAGGAAATCACCTGGAAGATTGGGAAGATGTCATAGGGTTTCAGATTGTTCCTGGATAACCTATGTGCAGCCAACAGCATACTAAATCAGGAGACCTGCATATGGGTCCCATGAAAGTTTACTGTAAGTTTCATTGGCAAACTGGAAGGTAATCTGTTTTTCCAGTGTGGTTTCCTGGAAAACAGAATGTTCCCACTTTATTCTGTTACTTCTCTAGTCACCAGCCTCAGTGGTACAAACAGCTCACGGTGCCACTATGAACCATGTCTATTTCAACATACGGAGCTGAGTTCATAAGCTTGTGACTTCTAACAGCACCCAACTCAGAGAGCCACCGAACTCCGGAATAATAAAGAAGAGCCAGTGTTTCTCAACTGGCTGGTTTCAGGAGACCCCTAACATGTGTCCTTCCTTCACCTGTCACCTTCTCCAATCTTTTTCCCACACAACATCGAGGTTGTCTCATGCTGGATTCCCTACCAGCAGCCTGTGAAGGAGAGCTTGGAGGTGCTTACACAGGAGTTTATTAAAAGAATGCTCT
The DNA here is from genome assembly GCF_000001635.26 of Mus musculus. NCBI lineage: Eukaryota > Metazoa > Chordata > Mammalia > Rodentia > Muridae > Mus > Mus musculus. The sequence continues at coordinate 72,764,481 of NC_000083.6, read as the reverse complement.
TCTGAGAAATGGTGTAAGAAACACAAGGTGGTCGTTAGGGCAGTGGTGGGAGTGGCTGTGTCAGGAAGGAAAGGAAAAGTGTCATCTCAGCTGGTGTCCACCCTTTCCTGGGTCTCATGGAAAGACCTGGGGAAGAAATAGTGTCTCCCGAAACAAGGGGGCTAAGTACTTTTTTGTTGTTGCACCCAGTCAGTGGCTACAGGCTGCCCAAGGCAATGGAGCACTGGCAAAAGCAATTCTTCACAGGAAGGACAGCCGTTTCAGTAGCCAGTGCTTTCCCGACTGGGAGATGGATGCTCCCTCTCGAAATGAGCATGTTGGCTGGATACCAGGTGTGCATATTACATTAGGCAAACCTGAAGTGCGAGTTTGACACTGGCAGCTGGTAAATGACTTGCCTAGCACACATGGCTAGAGCATTGGGATTATAGCCTGCATCGATTCAAGTTTGACCTAGCTTGTGTGATGTTTGATTTGCCCAAGGCCATAAATATGTGGAGTTAACTGTTTTATGTAAGACTAGCTTTCCTTCCTTCCTTCCTTCCTTCCTTCCTTCCTTCCTTCCTTCCTTCCTTCCTTCCTTCCTTTTTAATGTAGAGCAAACAAAACAACAACTCTACAGAAACAAAACAAAACAACAACAACAACAATAAAAGGCAAACCCCTTAAAACTTCAGTGTTTTTCATGATTCAGAAAGCATGGTGGGGGTGTTGCTTTTGGGCCCAGGGTAGGGCAAATGTGAAGAGGGCCTCAGAGAAAGACTCCATAAAGCACAAACTCTTAAGAATGGTAGACTCAGTATTAAAAATCTTGTTGGAGTTGTGAGTGAGCATGGCCATGTGAGTCGTGTCTCTAGAACATGATATTCTTAGAGTCAGACAGGAAGCAGAGCAGTTCTACAATGGGGTAGCAAGGACTCATACTATGGACCAACATCACTGGTGCCCAGTGTCCACTAAAAGCAATCTGATTCCTCATATGCTCTCATCTTGATCAGAGTGGGCTCAGGACTCAGCAGGAGGGTGACTGGGTCCTCAGTTAAACCGGACTTGTTGAGGAAAGGCTGATAGGAAATGTGCTTAGATTTAAGTCCCAGGAATAGGTAGTTCTTTGAATTTGAGTAGTTAGGATGAGGAGCTGGTCCCAAGGGAACTCTTTTATTTTGTTACAAACTCGTTGTTGCTTCATTTTGGTAGAATTAAGCTTGTCCCTGAAGCTAGATGGTTTGATGATCTTGACAGAAATTGCAGATGCGGTCTGGAAGCTGGCGTCAAGGAGAGGCGCTGTCACTGTAGTCTGCGTCCCCGTGTGTTCTATTGACTAGTAAATACGGCACAGAAAATTTCAAGCATAGTGATTACTCAGCCAACTAGATCAAATCCTATTTCCAAAAGCTGTTTTCTCACAGAGCTAATGCGTTTCTTCCTGACTTACTCTGATCAGTGGGACATCTAGTTGTAAGGAACAGATTGGAAATTATTTTATTGATTTTTTTTTCTTTTTATTTACTAAAGGTGAGAGAAAATTTCTCTTTCCTGAGTGTTGTTCAGCCCTGAGTCAAGTTAAGGACACTGGGAGGTGTTGAAAGAGTGGGTCACAGCCTGATGTGACTGCTTTGTCACCTAAACAGCTTGAGGTACTGCCCATATGGAGCAGTAGAGTGATTTTCTTCTGCTATCTTATAAGGGAAGCCAGCTTTACCTTTTGGTCCCAGCTACAGTGGTCATTGGGCGGTTGGCAGCCACAGTGCACAGGGTCTTTGCTGCTCAATTCAAGGCTCAATTCAGAGGTCCTTAAGTCTCACCAGCACCCCCTGGAGATCATAGTGTGGGGCTGCAAAGCCTCTTCTGGCTCAAGTCCTTGGGGAAATATAGGTTGGAAGTTTTCCTTTCATCCATGCCTACTCATCTTTCATCAGCTGGGAAAATGAAAACAGCTAACTTGGGCAGAACTCACTAGAAAGCTTTCCTACCTACACGAAACAGAGAGGGCAAAAGATCATTCCCCATCTTTACCTTGACTTCTTCACAGACCCTTTCTATTCTACCCTCATATTAAGAGTGAATATCATGATTGGGATGTCTTCCCATGGTCCTCTCTGTTTTTTAATCCCCTAACTGATTTCTAAGGTTATGCAAAGTGAGGACTTTAATATGCACGTTATTAGAAAACATTAATTACGTACCATGACAGGCTACTAAGGAGCTTTACCTGCGTTGCTTCATTTAATCCTCAAAAGAACTCTATGAATTAGCTAATCATGACTAATTCTAATTTATACACCCTAGAGATGTTGGACTTGGAATTCAAAGAGAGACATATAACCTAGTCCATGCCCTTCACCATGTAGCCATCTTCCAGCTCACTGAGGGTGAAGCCATAACTTACTGATAAGTTTGTTGTGGGGGCCCTGACTCATGGTCCATTGATCTTTGCCCCTAGTCCAAAAATAAGTCTTATTATGGAGCCACTGTGGTGATCAGAATAGATTCTCAGAGCCAGGCAAGTGCACCAAGATAGAGCAGGTTCACTCTCAACAGTTTATACCATCCTGGATACCGCTTCTCATTTATTGAGAACAGAGAAAAGATGATTCTTAAGTGTAAGAGGGAAATACATATTGGCCAATTCATCATTATCATGGGAGGAAGATAGTTCATCTCCTGATTGGACATGGGACCCTCTTTCTACCTTGTATTGATCCAAGGGTAGGAATAGATATTTAGTTGTGATTAGTCCTCAGGAATCTAGCAATAAGACACCCCAGTACCAATGCTGAAGGGGGCACATGTCCCTGCCAATCCCCTGAACACTGAGACCAGGAACACCACAGGGGTTGCTTTTAGAGACACACAAGTGCTAAGGAGCTCCATATGTATTCAATTAAGTGGACCCAGCATCTCATTAACTCCTGTGGGTATGATGCAGCCTGTTAAATTGGTAAGTATCATCCATGTTTCACGTATAAATAGAAGTGTAGAGGTAATAGAACTGGTATTCTCAACCCCGGGGGCAATTTAAATCACCCGGAAAGCACAGCAGGGCCTAGGCCAATTAAATCAGCATCTTCAGCATCAGGTCCAAGTGTGAGTATGTTTTCAAAGCTCTGCAGTCAGTGCTGAGAATCACTGAACGAAAGGTAAATGCACCATGAAAATGTCTTTCTAGGTAAACTACCACACAGAGGCAAGCCTGATCATTAGTGCACAGGACAGTTGACCAGTCTAGAGGAGGTGGAGATGCCTACAATGGTCACATTATGGAGGGAAGTAGGGGATGTGTAGAGAATGAGGGATGAAACAAATGTTGAACAGATGGCAGTGCAGCTGCTTCGAACTCGGAGGAAACAAAGGGACAGTGCAGGGAGGGTGTCAGCTGGCCACAGTGCTAGCCAAGCGATGGCATCAGAGAGGCCATTGTTTGAGAGTTTGAGGGCATACAGGTGCAGACATGGATGGATGCAGTAGTTGTTGGGATTTCTGCAGTCTCATTGACCAAGACCATGAGCTTTGGAAACATCAAGGGCAGCAGTAGCAGCCTAAGACCAAGAACAAAGGACATAAATCTAGGAAGGAGCAAGAAGAGAAAGCCTCGTTGGTCTTCAAGGCGGATTAGACAGGTGTATAGAATTCCAGTCCACTGGGATTCATATAGGATACTGATATTTGTGAAATGAAGTACTTTAGAAAAACATCACATAGGAACATTTAAAAAGGTGTGTGCGGTTTATGTGTATGATAAAAAGTGAGAACATTGTAGAGGATGTGGGGCTTAAAACATTTGTATGCATGCTCCTTGTGACTTAGTTAGATGCAAATGTATACTCAACTTTCTCACTCTCCAGTTGAATAATAATGCATTATAATGACTCCTGAACATAAGCCTAGGAGAAGGAAGAAGAGAGCTCCAGAGGGAAGCCAGAGGCTAAAAGGAAGGGCAGAGCCTAGAGTTGCTCACTGTAGACTCATGCCTCACTCTTGGAATAATTGGAAAGGGAGACAAGTTCATGAGTAGGATGGTCTGCTCTGGGGGTGAGTGGACACTGAGAGGTCAAGCACAAAGCTTGGAGGCTGGGAGGCCTTTAGTTCTGAGAGGTCCAGAGAGGATAATAAGGCAAGTCCCATTGTCATTACATGATCTCACCTCCTGCTACCATAATCCAATGGATGTCTTCGGGTGACCCTAGTCCCTCCCCTCCAGGAGCCAAATCCTATGTAGTAGATGGAGAGTGTAGGCAACCATCGTCAGGATAGTGGAAGTTTATACAGTAAGGCAGTATTTCTTTCCATATCCAGTGTTGTTATGAGAGTCAGACAGCTCACAAAGTATAGTATACAATAGCAGTTAAGATGCTAGTATGGTAAAAGTCTAGGACATTAGGATATATTTCAGCTCTGTTGATTTACTTTTTACTTCAAACCTGATGCTTAAAGAAAATCACTATACGTTAGAAACAAGGTGAAGCCTACAGGTATAGGAAGCTCTTAAGCCCCGTATCGAGAAGATGCCATTACAATATTTATACGTGGTGCTCCACTTTAACTTAGGTCTGTAGCTTTGCTTGTCCGCCCTGTTTCCCTCCTCCAAGCAAAGTGATGAGACCAACTCTGACATAAGGAAGGCTTTCCGTGCTGCAAATTATAGAGGGGAAAACAAAACATGATTTGCAAATGCTGTCAAGGAGATGTCTCTTTCTAAAAGCGACAATAAAATGGAGCACAAACTGGCCTGCAAAGAATGCCATGTGGATGTGAATGAGAGCACCATGGTGCTCAGAGCACTAGGCACACTGCCTCCTGTGGCTTGAAGATGCTTGTCATGGGGCCTCCCACCTACTGAATAGATAGATAATGCTGTTTTTATACCTCATCCTGCATTTCACCTTTAGAAGGTGACTGCACCTTTAATTCCTCAATGTTTGTGTCCTGAATTAGTTTTTAACCTTGTTGCTGGATCTCTCCTGCCACCCCAGCAAGCTAAGTAAACAAATCCAAGATCCAAGTTAGAATTCAAAGGATTTGTTAAATTCCTCTCCATCATTAAAATTTTGTGTTGGTTCTATTCTTGTTGATTTTCTGGCTCCTGGTACCTTGTATTTCCTTATCACCATTTTTGTGAAATTTGAGATGGAATAAGAAGCAAATGGTGGGATTTTGTCTACTAGGAAGAAAAAAAAATCCCAGCAGCCTTTGGGGAAGCTACTAAATGCATCCAACAACAGGTGAATTTGCATCAGTTTTTTCTGGGTTATAGGAATTCCGGTGTAAATGTTATTATTTAGGCCACATTGCTCATCATAATAGCAGGGGGGCTTGAAGGGACAAAAGTAATTGTGTAAAAACCAAACTCATAGCAGAGTGTAAAACTGCAGTTACAGGGGAGGGGGCTGTGCTTAAGGTACTGTGCTCTTGTAGAGGACCCCTTTTTGGTTTCTAGCATCCATATAGTAGCTCACAACCATTTTTATCTTCAGTGCCAGGGACTCAATCCCATCTTCTGACCTCTGCAGACACTAGGCATGCGATATGATATACATAAACACATGCAGGCAAAACATTCATACACATAAAACAAATAAATATTTTTAAAAAATTGTAGTTCTATCTCAGATTTCCCTTGTTTCATTCCGACTTTGAAAGTTCTAAGAGAGAAAAAAATTGGGGGGGGGGTTGTTTTTTTTAATCAGCTTAAAATGTGCTTGTTGTTATCACAAAGGGTTTTGTTCAACCTGAACAGAACTTTACTTTCAAAACAGAACAGAACAGAACTTTCACAACAAATTCATGAAGTAAAAAGCAATGTTGTTATGGTGGTTCTGTTGTTATGGTGGTGTGTTCGGGACCCTTAATGTGCTCTGGTTGACTACATGGCCCCAGGGCACTGTAGAGAGGTCCATTGCCTTTGTCTGCTGTGACTATCCAGGTTCAAGCATGAAAGGTAGGAGTATCAGCTTGAGTGACCCAGAGTAGGCAGGTGCCACGGCCAGGGTTTGAACTGTGGGGCCTGTCTTGGTTTGAACAACCACACTAAACACGTTATGAATCAGTGATCCAAGGGTGTAATTCTGCCTGGGGTGTTAGGAATCGGCTTTATAAAAACAAAAGCAAACCCCAAAACTTCTCTGCTGGATCACAGGGCACTGGAAATGGTGGGGCAGTGTCTAAGGGTCTCTCTCTGAGTTTAAAAAGAAATGCATATGGAAGCTAAGGTTCTTGCTGGTACCCTCACTGTATGCAGCATAGCTAGTCTTGATTTCCATGCAAGGAAATTACACTCAGAGCTTAGATGCACTAGATTATGATGTTGCCATAATCAAACCTGTCAGGAACTGGAATGAGGATAGACTTTGTAGATCTTTGCTACAACATTTGGACTGATGATTAGCCATCTTGATGAGTGTTTTGCCCTCATGTATGTAGGGGCACCACCTCTGCGCCTTGTATCTGAGGTGGTCAGAAGAAGATGTTGACTTCCTGGAACTGGGATTATGGATGCTGTGGACCATCCGTCTGGGTGCTGGGACCCAAACCTAGGTCCTCTGCAAGAGGAGTAAGTGCTTGTAACTGCTGAACCATCTCTCTAGATTCTGGCTAATTTGTTGTGCGTGAATATGCTAAAGTAATGAGAAACAGTTGACTGGCAAGAGGAGTCTTTTTTAATATGTGTCTGGAAAGCCAATTCATCCTTTTGCCATCTTTATTTTATAAACTAAAACTACTCTTCATTTTCATACAAAGAATGACTCTCTACTTAGACTTTGAAAATCACTGGGCCACAATGGAATTAAACTTAAAATCAACACATAAGAAATTTGAAAAACTCTCAAATATGTAACATTTAAGTAATATACTTTTAAATAATCTGCAAATGAAAGAAATCACTAGGGAAATTAGAGGATATTTTTAACTGATAAAATGTATTCAACTGTATGAAGGCAACTAAGGGCAAGTTTGGAGGGAAATTTACAGCTTTTAAAGCTTCATTGGAAAATGGAAAGATCTGAAAATCAGTAATCTAAGCTTCTACTCTTAGAAACTACAAAGCAAAGGGCAGGTTAGATATAAAAGTAGAAGGAAAAGTGACCAGACAAGAAACCAATGGTATCACGACTAGACAAACATATGCCAGGGCTCCTGAGATGGTGCAGTAGGTAAAGGGGCTTGCTGAACAGGCCTGGGAACCCAGGTTCGATTCCCAGAACCTACATCCAAACAGAAAGAATGAGACTAATGTCAACAGGCTGGCGAATGGCCAAGCACAATGGAGTACTATTTAGCACCGAAAAAGAGTAGGTTGATTCATTCATGGATGAATCTAAAGGCATGGACAAATTAGACACAAATGACCCCCACACGGTATGCTTCTGTTTGTATAGAATTCTAGAAAAGAAGATAAAAACCCAACATTGTAGAAATTAGGTCAGGGATTGCCAGGGATCAGACAGAAATAAGTACAAAGTATCTTTGGAGTGCTGGCCTTGGTGGTACATGGCTTTGATTCCATCCCTGGGAAAGCAGGAATAGTTGGATCTCTGCAAATTCAAGACCAGCCTGGTCTACATAATGAGTTACAGGATAACCACTACACAGTGAAACCTTATTAAAAAAAAAAAAAAGAAAAATAAATCAAATAAAAAAAAAACCCAAACCAAACCAAACCAAACCATAACAACAAACAAAGCATAAGCCCCCAAACCCTTGTGAACTACACTTAGTAGACAGATGAACTGTGCGAGATTCACACTTCAGTGAAATATTAAAAAGAACTGTAGAGAGCTACTTACTAAGGGTAAACACTATTTTTCTGTTTATATTTTCAGTACATATGAAAAATTTTTTTTATCTTTACTGGTTCTTCAGCCGTGCTAGCAGAATGCACTGTCATGGATATTTGTAATTAGTTTTAGCCAGTAGTTCACATTTGTACATGTGGACTCTTAGATGGAGCTGAACAGCTTTTCCTGATGGTATTGTGTAGTGGGAAAACTTAAATCTAGATGTTTTCATTATTTTATGAGACGTTAAAAACATTGTAACAAAATTTATGAAGATTTTGGCTAGAATTCTTTTTTTTAATTATTTTTTATTAGATATTTTCTTCATTTACATTTCAAATGCTATCCCGAAAGCCCCCAATACTCTCCCCCCACCCTGCTCCCCTACCCACCACTCCCACTTCTTGGCCCTGGTGTTCCCCTGTATTGGGGCAGATAAAGTTTGCAAGACCAAGGGGCCTCTCTTCCCAATGATGGCTAACTAGGCCATCCTCTGCTACATATGCAGCTAGAGATAAGAGCTCTGGGGGTACTGGTTAGTTCATAATGTTGTTCCACCTATAGGGTTGCAGACCCCTTCAGCTCCTTGGGTACTTTCTCTAGGTCCTCCATTGGGGGCCCTGTGTTCCATCCGATAGATGACTGTGAGCATCCACTTCTGTATTTGCCAGGCACTGGCATTTGGCTAGAATTCTTTGCTGTGAAAATTTCTATGTTCATTTACTTTGTAGATCTTATAGTACCCCACAGAAGCACACAGATGCATATGCACAAAAATACATGTATGCGTGCGTACACACACACCAAGTTGTTTAAATGTTAGTGAAAAGAATGCTTCTGCAAATGACTACATCACAACTCCTGAGCATAAATTACAAGTATCTGGATATTTCCTATTAGAGGTCAATGTTTTGAGCATTCTCTTATTGATGATCTTAAAACAAATTCTCTCTCTCTCTCTCTCTCTCTCTCTCTCTCTCTCTCTCTCTCTCTGTGTGCCTACACAGTTATGAGTGTGCCCGTGAGTCCACAAGTTGATGTCAGCTCTTGTGTTGTATTTTTCTCCAACTTCCTTATTGTTTGAGACAGGTTCTCTCTATGTAGGCCTGGCTGTCCTGGAACTCATCATGTAGGTCAGGTTCAAGAGAAAAAACCAAATATTTTGGGGATCCTCTATTCATATCGCTACCTTTTATTTTGTTATTTTATGTGCATTTATGTGTGTATATGGTGTGTGTGTGTAGATGGATGCTGTTAGAGGATGTTGGATAACCATTCCTTTATGCCTTATTCCTTGTAGCCAGACTCTCTCATTGACCTTAGAGCAGGCTAGTGGTCAGCAAGTTCAGTGCTCCTTGTCTGTCACCCTCCACAGCTCTGTGCTTACAGGAATGCATGGCCACCCCAGTTTTTTACATGGGTTCTGAGAATTTGAACTCAGCTCCTCTTGTAGCAAGTGTACCAACTCACAGAGCCATCTCTCCAACCCTAATCCACTCTCTAAAGATAAAGACTCTTGATCCAAGTAGTTCACTGCTTCCCTGGTGAACCTCATGGGCTGCTTGTCACTTGACCGTGTCACTTGACTTGTCACTTGACCGTGTCACTTGAAAGTCAGGGGACGCCTTTTGTTAAACCAAGAGCAGAAACCAGACAGAAAAAGGCTGCTGAGACAACAGTTCACCTTTCCCCTAATCGCTTAGCTTTGCTGTTTGAATTCAAGGTGGATTTTATTCACAAACATCCTTTTGTCTAATGACCTGAACATTTTTTTGATAAAATGCAAAAGGTAGAAAAACTGAATTTCTTTATTCTTTCAAATTGTTAAACCATCAGAATAGAAGTGAGAAAGAAAAAAAAAAAGAAACCAAACATAGATATATTATGGCTTCAGTATTACTCTATCCCAAGGCCTATAAATACTCAACAATGTCAAAATGAATTTACTTAAAACAGCCACATTTTATGATTCATGAGGTCGGCAAGTGAGGGAAGGGACTGGGAGAAATATTTAATTAGAAGTGGACAAATAGCTTTGCATCCAAAAAGTATGGAGCACTGATATTTGGGCTCAGGCTAGAGGCCCGCAGTAGGCTCCTGAATCAAACTCAGAGAAATAGTATTCTTCCTTCTTTAGTGGCATGAGTGTTGAACCTGTCCAATTCAGACTGAAGGCCACCTGAGAGGGCTGGTAGAACCAGTTCTTGAGCTCTGCTCCGAGACACCTGAGTCTCTGCCTCTGCACGGGGTGTGTGTGTGTGTGTGTGTGTGTGTGTGTGTGTGTGTGTGTGTGTGGGAGGTGTGTCTCTTTTTTTTAATTTAACTTATATATTTTTTTAGATGAGCATTCATTATGTACTCTTGGCTGGTTTGGAACTCACTGTGTAAACCAGGCTGGCCTCAAACTCAGAGATCCACCAGCATCTGCCTCCTGAGTGCTGGGATTAAAGATGTATGTCACTACCCTCAGCAGGGGGCTTTCATTTTTTAACAGGCTTTAGGTGAGGTTGCTAAGAACTCTAAAGTTTACAAATCTCTGTTATTCAGCAGTGTTGCTTCTATTTATCCTCCTGCTTCATCTAAGTCTTAGAAGAGATTTAAAAGCAATCCTACTATTGAGCTAATAACTGGTTACAGCTTAATGTGCTGTTTCTAATGTAGTATTTACATTTTCAGTATTGATTACTGTCTGGTTCTCCACCTAAAGGAGTGAGCCTTAGAGGCTGGCTTTCCACAGACCTCAGTGGGTAGATCTGGATAAAAAGAGTTCACATACCAGGAGTGAATTCAAACAGTAAAGTTTGCTTTTGTGTCTTGGTTGGATCCTGGCTAGGCTCTGGTGAGACCCTTAAATGTGTATTGCCCCCCACCCCCGCTCCGAGGCCTGCAGGAACTCACTTGGTGCCCTTAGTTTTGTGAATCAACCCTTGTAGTTTGACTTGCTGGTTTGAAAGACACTCTGAAAGAGACAAAAGAAAAATCCATTAAAGAAGTTCAGAACACGATTCTGTGCATCTTTTGATCCAGACCATACTTTGTGGTATGGGCTTGCTACTGTGTGAGAATCTAGTCTAGGAGTTCTTAAAACATGTCCACTGGAACACTGCTTCATCCATTTTTCCAACAGCCAATTTATTGAACTGCTTTCATGCACTGGGCTCCATCATATAAATTATAGTATCATATGGATTGCAGTAGGGAATTAAAAATATCGGTATTCCTCCAGGACTTGTTTATCTACTTGTGAAAGGGGTATGTGTGGATTAAAAAATATATATAAAAAGGCAGGATGCATTTGTAGCTACTGTTTTTATTAACTGCAGAATTTCCTATCCACTGTAAATTACAGTGAGTAATTACAGTGAGTTGGTCAGGGTTTGAGGATGCCCAGTGTATCATTTGACCTGTGAGCCTCTAGGTCTCTTGTCTGTTTTGTTTTAAGAAATTGTATACTGTAGAAAATGCTCTTACATACTTACTCCTAAACTTCAAGAATGAGAGCACTGGCCGTTGTTGTCAGTGCTGTCTGGGAGCTCGGCAGGGTAGAGAGGGCTGTTTGGTATACAGCTCAGGGTCACTTCTTTCTTCTCCTGTTTACCATCAAGTAATGATGTTTTACACTTACACAGTCACCGAAAACCAAGAAAGGAAACTAGATACAGCGACTTCTCTCTTCATAAATGATGGACTAGAAGGCCATGGAACCATAGTATTCATCCGTGCATCTTAGCTGACTTACAGGGCGTGTCCGACTTTAAGAATCACTGCATTGTAATGCTCACCTCTGTCTCCCAGGGTATTTTCTAGCAGACTACTTTTGCTACTTATAGTGTATGCAATAGGGTCAGCCCTTCTTCAAGAGCTTTGCCACCCCATAGGGGGATAGACAAGTGGACAGAGCTGGTGTCTGTGGAGTGCCCCAGGAGCTATGTACAAGAAAGGGGTCACACCTTCTGCATCTTACTGGTAGAAAAAAATGTATTCTTTCCATTAGGAGTTGGCTTGGGTCTGACATAGTAAAACCCTATTATTACTACAGAACTTCTAGCATGAGTTTATGGAGTGTAGGCTAGCAGCCATTGACCCTTTTAACAATGAAGAAGTTGACGCTGGATCGCAGGGCTAACTTGCACAAAGTCACACTGAGGAGTTCAGACCCTGTCGTGAATTAAGATCTATAGACTCCAGACAGTATTTCTTCTGGTGCTGTATTTCCTTAATTTTTTTTTAAACTAAAGTGAAACCATTACCTTTTCTTCATATATCATAGTCTACACAGGTCAATGGAGGAGAGAATAATTAAGTCCAGCACAGTCTAGTTTCAAGGGAGAGGGGCTTACTCAAAACAGCTCAAGATGCCAGGGAGCATCTGATGTTCATACTTGACTTTCCTGAGTCTCTAAGTCCGATGCATCAGCCTGCTTGTCTCTACTCTTAGGGCTGCACGGGATGCGTTGTGTGCTCTGCTGTGCATTTGTTCTATATTCACCCAGGTCCCCCGTGGTCTCTATAAGATGGAGCTATGGTCTATGGCCCCTAGCGGGGATCTCCTATTCTTTATTGTATATGGATATCCACTTGGTAAAGAATTGTAGGCATCTGGCCTGGGATTGGTCATCTACTTGTACTTGAAGGTGGATAGTGTCTTTCAGAAGTTTGACCAGTGGCATTAAGGACTGACTGTGCTGTGGAGATCACTGCTATAAGTGCCAAGTGAAGGTGGCTGTTGTCTGCCTTCTGTGTGCATCTCATTTAGGAAACTGCCTCCTTCCTGGCAAGATGCACCATATTATAAAAATCCCATTCCCTTCCCTCCCATTCTCTATAAAACCCTATTACCCGAAGACCAATTAGGTCATTTCCTTTGTTTTTTAAATTCAGCTCTTTCATCTTTCAGCTTTTCTATTAGTGCTTTTGCCTCCCTCTGGCATTAGTGTATCCATGGAAGACATTTGAGACATTCAGTCCATAGCTTCAGTGTCCTCTGGAGTTATCGTCTCTTTCTTAACCTATCCGAAATCCATCCTCAACCTTGATATGTCCTGGCTTTGAAGGCAAGGACTAAGCAGATATGTGGCACTGATGATATTTATTCTAAGGGCTCAGCTGCTGGCTGATGTGAGTGCCAGGTGAGGTCCATGGACATGACTTGCCTGGACCCTAGGGCCACATCCTGCTTCCCAACTCTTCCTGTGATTCACCCTCACCGGAGGCTGTTGAATCACCACAATCAGGAAAAGATACTAATACTTGGCACTGAAATTTAATAGCTCTCCTAGCCCAGGGACTTCATTAGTTGGAGGGAGAATAAATGACAAGCTTTTTATGACCCCGAGCTTCCTACATAGAGCTCCCTAGATCATACCAGCCAAGAAGAGGAGCCATTGGACACTAGAATGAACATCTTTTCTTTTTGTGCTTACATAAAAGTTGCACTATTTTTCATAACCTGGATCCACAACTCCTATGCCAAGGTGATTAGAATTTGGCCTTTGGAAATGGGAAAGGAATTGCTTACATATATTTGGCAAAATCCGACCCAGGAAAGCTAAGCCACAGTGATGGGGGAGTATGTGTTTAGCAGTGTTTCCATCCCGGGTTTCCTTGCTTAGCCAAGCAATGTGCATATAAAGTGCTTCTTTGTTTTCTGGGTCAGTTTTAACAGTCGTCTGGAACTTTGCTCTGCTCTGAGTGACTCAAAATTTTCCTGTTCAAATTTTGTGTAGGAGTTGGGGATATGGTTCTGTAGGTAAGAACACTTGATCCACAGGCACAGGAAACTGAGTTCGATTCCTAGCACACACATAGACGGTTAGACATAACCATGTATACACACACACACACACACTCACACACACACACACACACACACACACACACACACATATATATATATATATATATATCTGTAACACCAGCATTGAGACTGGAGAATGGCTTGGACTTTCTGGATACCAGTCTAGCTGAAATGGCAAGCTCTAGGCTCAGTGAGAGATGTGGGCTCAAGCAACAGAAAGGGTGATAAAGCAGGATACCCAGCATCTTCTACTGGTATCGCCATGAACACTTGGGCGTACCCCTCCTCCCACTCACAAGCACTACAGGTATGTTACAAATATTCACACGCAGTAATTTTTTTTTAGTTATGGGAAGTTAAACATGTGGTTTTAGATTTAGAAGAGCTGGGTTCTATGCTTTGTTGGCTGATAATTCACGGTGTGATCTTGAGCAAATCATGACTAGCCATGCCCACCTCTCAGTATCAGAAAGAAAACTCATCAGAAGTTGCTTTGTGCAATCCCACTAAAATCAGGGACTACACAAGGCTGCCCACTTTCTCCCTACCTCTTCAACATAGTACTTGAAGTCCTAGCCAGAGCAATTCGACAACAAAAGGAGATCAAGGGGATATAAATTGGAAAATATGAAGTCAAAATATCTCTTTTTGCAGATGATATGATAGTATATATAAGTGACCCTAAAAATTCTACCAGAGAACTCCTAAACCTGATAAACAGCTTCGGTGAAGTAGCTGGATATAAAATTAACTCAAACAAGTCAATGGCCTTTCTCTACACAAAGAATAAACAGGCTGAGAAAGAAATTAGGGAAACAACACCCTTCTCAATAGTCACAAATAATATAAAATATCTTGGCATGACTCTAACTAAGGAAGTGAAAGATCTGTATGATAAAAACTTCAAGTCCCTGAAGAAAGAAATTAAAGAAGATCTCAGAAGATGGAAAGATCTCCCATGCTCATGGATTGGCAGGATCAATATTGTAAAAATGGCTATCTTACCAAAAGCAATCTACAGATTCAATGCAATCCCCATCAAAATTCCAACTCAATTCTTCAATGAATTAGAAAGAGCAATCTGCAAATTCATCTGGAATAACAAAAAACCTAGGATAGCAAAAGCTCCTCTCAAGGATAAAAGTACTTCTGGTGGAATCACCATGCCTGACCTAAAGCTTTATTACAGAGCAATTGTTATAAAAACTGCATGGTACTGGTATAGTGACAGACAAGTAGACCAATGGAATAGAATTGAAGACCCAGAAATGAACCCACACACCTATGGTCACTTGATCTTTGACAAGGGAGCTAAAACCATCCAGTGGAAGAAAGACAGCATTTTCAACAAATGGTGCTGGCACAACTGGTTGTTATCATGTAGAAGAATTCGAATCGACCCATTCCTCTCTCCTTGTACTAAGGTCAAATCTAAGTGGATCAAGGAACTTCACATAAAACCAGAGACTCTGAAACTTATAGAGGAGAAAGTGGGGAAAAGTCTCGAAGATATGGGCACAGGGGATAAATTCCTGAATAGAACAGCAATGGCTTGTACTGTAAGATTGAGGATTGACAAATGGGACCTCATGAAACTGCAAAGCTTCTGCAAGGCAAAAGACACCGTCAATAAGACAAAAAGACCACCAACAGATTGGGAAAGGATCTTTATTATCCTAAATCAGATAGGGGACTAATATCCAATATATATAAAGAACTCAAGAGGGTGGACTCCAGAAAATCAAATAACCCCCTTAAAAGATGGGGCTCAGAGCTGAACAAAGAATTCTCACCCGAGGAATACCGAAAGGCTGAGAAACAGCTGAAAAAATGTTCAACATCCTTAATCATCAGAGAAATGCAAATCAAAATAACGCTGAGATTCCACCTCACACCAGTCAGAATGGCTAAGATCAAAAATTCAGGTGACAGCAGATGCTGGCGAGGATGTGGAGAAAGAGGAACACTCCTCCATTGTTGGTGGGATTGCAGGCTTGTACAACCACTCTGGAAATCAGTTTGGCGGTTCCTCAGAAAATTGGACATAGTACTACCGGAGGATCCAGCAATACCTCTCCTGGGCATATATCCAGAAGATATCCCAACCGGTAAGAAGGACATATGCTCCACTATGTTCATAGCAGCCTTATTTATAATAGCCAGAAGCTGGAAAGAACCCAGATGCCCCTCAACAGAGGAATGGATACAAAAAATGTGGTACATTTACACAATGGAGTACTACTCAGCTATTAAAAAGAATGAATTTACGAAATTCCTAGGCAAATGGTTGGACCTGGAGGGCATCATCCTGAGTGAGGTAACCCAATCACAAAAGAACTCAAATGAAATGTACTCACTGATAAGTGGATATTAACCCAGAAACTTAGTATAGCGAGATATAAGGTACAAGATGCAAAACACATGAAACTGAAGAAGAACGAAGACCAAAGTGTGGATACTTTGCTCCTTCTTAGAATTGGAAACAATCACCCATGGAAGGAGTTACAGAGACAAAGTTTGGAGCTGAGACAAAAGGATGGACCATCTAGAGACTGCCATATTCAGGGATCCATCCCATAATTAGCCTCCAAACGATGACACCATTGCATTCACTAGCAAGCCTTTGTTGCAAGGACCGTGATATAGCTGTCCCTTGTGAGACTAGGCCGGGACCTAGCAAACACAGAAGTGGATGCTCACAGTCAACTATTGGATGGATCACAGGGCCCCCAATGGAGGAGCTAGAGAAAGTATCCAAGGAGCTAAAGAGATCTGCAACCCTATTGGAGGAACAACATTATGAACTAACCAGTACCCCAGAGCTCTTGACTCTAGCTGCATATGTATCAAAAGATGGCCTAGTTGGCCATCACTGGAAAGAGAGGCCCATTGGTCAGGCAAACTTTATATGCCCCAGTACAGGGGAACGCCAGGGCCAAAAAATGGGAATGGGGGCGGAGGGGAGTGAGGGGGAGGGTATGGGGTACTTTTGGGGTAGCATTGGAAATGTAATTGAGGAAAATATGTAATAAAAAAAGAAGTTGCTTTGTTTTGTTGAATTGGAACCTCATTTTCCAGTAGTACAATATAGGCCAGTGGAACAGACAAGCTCAAATCCCAGCAAACCCCCAGATTAATTAAGTGGTCTTAGGTCAGTGTGTGTTCAATTTTCCTCTTTGTGTGAAACATTGGGAGTGTATTAGCCTGTTGCTTTATGTTGGAGTTCTTTGATGTGATTAAGATAAAGGATAATAAGCATTATGTCATACCTAACACCCCACTCTAGCACATTCGGACCTCTTCTACTGCTTTCATAGAACTCACTGAGTTTTAGATTCCAGATCATCTCCTGTTTGTGTGTCTAGCAGCTCCCCACCATACACACAAGTTTTATAAGGATGGGAACTTTGCTTAGTTTGTTCACTGTTCTATCATTAGTATCTGAAATAGTGCCTGGCAATAGTCAACATTCAAGAACACTTGTAGAATGAATGTCATTCCTGTAGACTTGGGTCAGAGGGTTTAACTATGAACAGTCAGCTAGTATATAAATATCTTAAACTGTGTAGGCTGTTAAGTTTGGTAAAACTGTCCAACCTGGCTGTCATAGTATGAAAGTTCTCTAGGGACTTCCTACACAAATGGAGGTTGTGATGTCCATCTAAAACAGTATAAACTGTCTCTGAGCTAGATCCAGTAGATGGCAGTTGGCTTCTCCTTGTTGTAGACCCTCAGATCAGAGCTAAATTATGATGCATACCTCCAATGAGTAAGTCTAGTTCAACTTTACAGACATTTGGACTTATCTAGGATGAAGCAAGGGGAAAAACAGTACAAGAAACACCCCTTCTGCCCATGCTTCTCCTGCTCTTGGAGGCTGAGCAGGGCCTTTCTCCAGGTCCTGTATCCTTTAGCACCTGAGAGATGCTGGCAGATTCAGTGCTAGGAGAAGATGAAGGATAGGGTGTTCCTTCCATGCCCCTTCCTGGCTGCCCATGATTTGGGGACTGTGTTCTCTTATAGTCCTAGAATGCCACCGGCTCTAATACCACCATTTCCACACTCAGGAAGTTTTATTGCTTTTTGGTGAGTTTTTCCCCTAGTTCTTTCCACACCTTTGTGAACAGTCTTCTTACTCAACTTAGCTGGATCCATCTGTTTTCTACTAGTTTCTAGTCTCCTGTATTGCCCAGAGCTAGACTAAGTTGCGGGAAGCCAGCTATGGCTCTCCTTTGCTGGCCCAAGCACTGCTGCTGCTGCTGCCAACCCCACAGCCTCAGCCACGTGGTTCTGTTCTGTAGACTTCTCTTCCCTTCCTTTCAGAAAGAGCTGAGAAAGCAGAACGCTGCCTGAATTGGCAGAGTTGCTCAGCATCGAGAGTCTGCTCTGTTCTTAAGCTATTTAAGTGTGCAAGAAAGTATCAGTGTTTGTGATTCCAGACCCAGCTTTCCTCAGTCAATATCCCTGTATCACTGGGCACATTATCTTACTTCTTGGGGACACACATTACTTGTCTTTAAATAGATATGATGAACTCTGCTATATCAATCTATATATTCAGCACGATGTTCAAGAAAAACATAACAAAACTAGTTTGCAGGCTGTGAACTATTTCCAAAAAATGTGAAGTGTGATCATTTATAGGTGGACTTTTCCTCTCCATTTCCAAAATTTCAGAAATGCTAGTAGTTTTATTAGTCTCTTGTAATTTTATGAAGTACCTCAGGAAACAGAACAGAATGTTCTATGAGAGTGTGTTTGAAAACCTCAAAGAGCCACACGGCTGAGTGTTGACATCGCTAACTTACCTAGTGGTTAAACAGATCCCTCCTTGCTTGTCAGGAGGTGGCTCCTTTCGTCAGACCCTTTGATACCATGAGTTGACTTGAAGTTGGCAGAGGCCCTAATGTTCCCTCCACTGCCTCTTTGCCACCCTTGTATACTACTGATCTACCAGTTACTCCACCAAAGCCTGAGGGATTTCCTGAAGCACCTTCTACAGTGACAGCCCCACTTTTAGAGTACTGCTTGAGTTCCTCCTGGTCACAAGGGGCAGCTCTTCGAGCCTTGCCTCGATCAGTTCCTTTTCTAGAGATCCTTGAGTGCTCTGACCACGTGACCAGACCCAAGTCCATCTCTATGAGAAAGTGAGAGAAATGAGTATGTAATGTGAGAGAGCGAGAGAGAGAGATAGAGAGAGAGAGAGAGAGAGAGAGAGAGAGAGAGAGAGAATTGATGTTCCATTTTTCCTTTCTCTGAAACAGCTCCTATCATGAAATAAATTTGAGTTGATCTTTTATAATAATATTCTGATTTAGAAATGATATATTGTATCTCTTTAATTGCTTCCATTAAATTTTAAAGTGGACATTTTAAATACAATGTAACAAAAAAACCATAAAATCCTATGTATGCAGTTTGATACGCAGTATTAGGAGGGTGAGAGCCATTCATCCCATCTTCAGGTAAGAAGCTCACCACAGAGAAGTTAACCACTTGGGAGAAATAGGCAGTCAGCTTTTTATCAGCATGTTAAACAATGCTAGCAATAACGTATTCCTTACTGACAACCATTTTCCCATCAAGAACAATTTTTACTTATTCTTTGGCAGTTTCATACTTGTTTACAACGCATCTTGACCGTACCCACTCACAGGTCTCCCTTTCTACTCCTTTTGGAAACTTCTAGAATGCCCCCTTTCTACCCTTATATGCTATTTTATGATCCCTCTGAAGCTCTCACTTTTATATTCTACCCTAGCTTGATAAATACTGTTATAAATACTTCTATGTGACCACGCCTACCTCTATAATCAGAGGAGGAGGGACAGGAGGAAGAGGAAGTGGGAGAGGAGGAGAAGGAGGAGCGAGAGGAGGAAGAGGAGGAGGAGGAGCACCCTGGAGGATTCACTTGCAATGCCAAAGATTCATTTTGCCAATACTTTAGTGTAGCGTATAATGAGTCATATACTCTGTACCCTTCCAAGTCTGGCTTTTCTTGCTCTGTATCATTTTGTGAGCGACACATGTCCATTTTATTATAGGAAGCCAGAGTTTCTCATTTCTGTTGTTATGCGGTCTTCTAGCGAAGTACCGGTCTGTCTGTTCTTGGTGGATGACGATTAGAGTTAAGTGTATTGGGGTCTGTTATGAACAGCATGGCTAGGGCAGTCTTTGCTCTTACAGTGTATTAGTCAGGGTTCTCTAGAGGAACAGACTCAATAGAATGTATATATAGGAACAGGGGTTTATCAGATTGGCTTTCACGATACAATCCAGGTAGTCTAACAATAGCTATTAGACTTTACGTAGGAAAGGCTGAGAACTCAGTAACTGCTCAGATCATAGGGCTGACTTTCCCAGCAGTCCCATGTGGTGCCGATAACCTGGAGGATTCCTCAAATGGTCACTGGTCCTTAACCCCTGTTGGCCTGAAGAAGCTGGGATCTGCTATCAGGCAGAGAATGCAGCAGCAAAGACAGCAGCAGTGCTGGAGACGGCTGAGTAGATGTGCTCACAAGCAGGATAAAGTCACCAAGGAGACACAAAGACAACAAGCAAAAAGCACATGGAAAGACACTTAACTCTAGATCCCACATGTGACAGACAGCATACATTTGTCTTCCGGGGTCCATCTTTTTTCACTCAGCACAGTGACCCCAGTTCCATCTACTTTCTGCCAATGTCATATTTTCACTCCTTATGGATAAATAAAATTCCAATGTGTTTATCTCATTTTCTTTATGCTTTCATCTGATGGTAGATGTGTTGGTGGTTCTATGGCTTGCACATTATGAAAAGTGCCACAAGTCTCTCTGGTGTGCTTACTTAGACTCCTTTGGGTGTGTACCAAGGAGTAGTATAGCTGGATCATATGGTAGTTCTAGCTTTAGAGTTCTTTTTGAGTAATCTACATACTGATTTCCAAGTGGCTATAGTAGTCTACATTCCCACCAGTGATATCAAAGGAAACAATGTGTAGTTGTTTGCTCTAATCCTAAGGGTCTTTATGACAGTCATTCCAACCTGGGATGGAATCCCAAAGTCATTTTAATCCCCACTTCCCTATGTCTAAGAATGTTGGAAACTTTAAAAGGATATCTATTGGAGGAGGGGTTTTTGGGGCGGGGGACACAATGTAGTGATTAGGAGCACTGGCTGCTCTAGCAGAGCACCCAGGTTTCATCTCCATGGCAGCTCACAACAGTCTGTAACTCCAGCCTCTGAGATCCTTTGCTCTCTTCTATTCTCTGGGAGGGCACTGAGTGGATGCACAGACATAGATACGGGCAAAACACCCAAAGGCACAAATAATAACATAAAGTAATTAAAAATATTGTTCGCCTTTTCTTCCCTTTAGAAGTGTCTACTCACTTTATTAGGCCATTTATTGACTGGGTGATTTGATTATTGATTTACTTTCTGTAGTTCTTTATAGATTCTACACATCAGCCTGCTGTCAGAGACATGATTGGCAAAGGTTCTTTTTCCCATTCTGTGGGGCTGTCTCTTTACCGAGCGATTGTTTCATGTGATCTCGTTTTTCAGTTCTTTGTATCATTTTCTGTGATTTTAGGGAAAATTCAGAAATTCTCTCCTTAGGCCTCTCCTTTGAGACCGAAAATGCACTTTTAATGACAATGGAATGTTGTTTCTTTACATGTGAGCCACAGAGAGGACTGCCACTTGCAATCAGTGTTAGCAATCAGGAAACCTGTGCACCCAGCCCTAACTGGCAATGATGGGGCCATCAGACTACCCTGAGACGATAAAACATGTCATCATTAGCTGCCCAGAGGCAACACATTTCCATAGTTACCCTTGTTGCATGTCTTCTTTCAAATGCATCATGGTCGCTATTCTTTCCAGAATATTCTCTTACCCCATTTTCAAAGATTGGGTGGCTATAGCCGTGAGGGTTCTCTATTCTTCTCATTGGTCTATGTGTCTGGTTTTGTGCCAGCATCTTTCTGTTTTTGTTACTGTGGCTCTGTAATATAGTTTGAGATACAGTGTTTTGATATTTCTAACATCTATCTCTCTATCTAATTGGTTTAGCCATTGAAGATAGTTTTTGTTTCCACATGAATTTTTAGCATTTAATTTTCTAGCTCTGTGAAGTGTGTCATTAGAATTTTCATGGTCTTGCCTTGAATATGTGGATTGTTTTTTTGTAATACAGTCATTTTTTTTTTAAAATCACCATAGCTCTGTAGTACAGCTTGAGGTCAGGGATGGTGATTTCCCCAGAAGTTCTTTTATTGTTGAGAATAATTTTCGATATCCAGGGTTTTCTGCTATTCCAAATGAATTTGAGAATTGCTCTAACTCTATGAAAAATTGAATTGAAATTTTGATTGAATCTCTAGATTGAAAATTGAATTGAAAATTTGATTGAATCTCTAGATTGCTCTCGACAAGATGGCCATCTTTACTTTATTAATCCTGCCAGTCTCCCTGAGCTCTATCTACTATTTGGGTGTGAGTCTCTCATCTCTTTCCATTGGTGTCTGGGTAGAGCCTCTAAGAGGACACTTTATGCTAGACTCCTGTCTGCAAGCATAATGGAGTAACATTAACAGTGTCAGGGATTGGTTCTTACCCATGGGATGAGTCTCAAGTTGGGGCAGTTATTGGTTGGCCATTCCCTCAGACTCCACTCTATCTTTGTCCCTGCACTATATGTTTTTAAATAACAAACTTGGTGTGTTGTTCTTTGGAATTCTGTCATTTCTTGTCATCAAGTGCTTTTGAGTTTGACTTATTCTTGTTCTCGCTTTTCTAAGACCTAGGTTGTTCACTTGAGATTTCTCTGATTTTTAAAGGAAGTACCAATAGCTATGGACTTTCCTCTGCCATAGAACTCTCTTAGCTGTGTTCTAAATATACGGGTTCACTGCTTTGATGGTTAGTTTTAATTGTCAACTTGAAACAATATGGAATCACTTGTGAAGTAAGTCTGATGAGGGATTGTGTAATTGGTGTTGTGGGTGTGTCTGTGACGGATTATTTCATTTATGTAAATAGCGGTGGGAAAACTTGCCTGGTGTAGGTGGCAGCATTCCCTATTCAGAGAATCCTGAACTGAAGAATGGAAAAAGTTTGCTGAACACAACACACATTTATTGTCTATCTGCTCATGATTAGCTGCTTCAAGTTCCAGCCACTGTGATTTTATTATAATGATGCTCTGTAGCATGTTATTGTGAACCAAATAAATACCTGTGTTAAGCTGTGTTTTTTTCAGACTATTTTGTCATGGTAATAGCAAATGAAACTAAGACAGTTTCATTTTTTCACTCAATTTTCAAGAGTTTTGTTTCCCCTTTCTCCTGCTCTCTCCAATAACCCAGTGGTCATTCCAGAGGTTATTGTTCAGTCTCCAAGTATTTGTAAATTTTTTATGATTCCTTTTGCTATTATGTGTTGGGTGGATATTTATTAAGTCTGTTTGATACATAGAACATTTTTATCTAAGAAGTTTTTTCTCTTTTCTTCCTTCATTTTTAGGGGGAGGCTCTTTGAAGTTACTTTGTTGTTTGGATGACGTATCCAAAATTGAGAATGGGATATTGAAATCCCCACTTTTATTGTACCAGCACTGATTTGACTTTTTAAGTTCAGCCTTTTCGTTTAACAAAACTGGGAGCTTCATTATTCAGCACATACATATTTATAATTGTTAATCTTCTTGGTGAATTGTTTCTTTCAGTAATGTATAATGATTATCTTTGTCTCTTCTGATTAATTTTGTTTGAAGTTTTCTTCATGATATACCAGTAATAGTGATAACAGCTTGATTTCAGCTTCTATTTGCTTGATAATCTGACTCATCCATTGACCCTCAGGCTGTAGCTATCATTGCCAATGATATGTGTTTTACGGAGACATTAGATAGTTGGGTCTTATGTTTTAATTTAGTCAGCCAGTCTTTATTGGTGAGTTGAAGCCATTTATATTTAAAACTATTACTGGGAGATATTGACTAATTCCTTTGATTTTTTTTCTATTTGGCTGGATTATTGCTTTTCTTTTATCTATATTCTCTTTGTGTTGTAGTTTTTGTTCCTTTATTAGTATTGAAGGTCTACAAGTTTACTGTATTATACATGATAGAGTGTTCCTTTCTTGAAATTTATTCTTTTTCATGTTCTCATGGTGAGATTATCTGTCCTCTTAACCTATGCATATTCTTTTAAGTATCTCTTACAGCAATGACTTGGTAGTCATGGTATTTTTTATTTTGGTCTTGTTTTGAAATACCCTCTTTTCTTTTTCAATTGTAAAACAGTGTTGTGAGATATAGCACTCTTGATGGGCAATTATTTATTTCCCCAGTTTAAATATGCCACTCCATGTTTATCTGGCTTTTAGGGTTGCTGATGAAGGATTTGATGATACATTGATATATTTGTGTTTTTAAGAGGGTTGTCACTTTTTTTCTTACAGTTTTGATATTGTGTTTTGACTTGTGTTTTTATGTTTTGGTTATAATGCTTGAGAATTTCTTTTTCTAGTCATGACTGTTTAGGGTTCTAAATGTCTCTAATGCTTATATGTTCAACTCTCTCTAGATTTAAAAACAAATCATGTTACAGTTTTATGGAATAGACTGTATACACATTTGCTTTATATCTCGGCTTCTTCCTTTTTTTTTTATTTCATAGGCTTTCAAAGTCTGGTTCCATGACAATAATCCTTAATTATTCTAAGTTTTTTAGTATGATAAAGCAAAAATACTACTAAAATATAAATGAAAAAAGGCAACATAACAGCCAAGAACAGATAAAAAGAAGAAGAAAAAAATGAAGTGTAGAACAGCCTTTGTTCCTGAGAATTTGAAAGTCTGAAACTAGTGAGCACATGCAGAGCATGAGGTGAGTTGAGCTTGTGGGCTCTTCTCCTTCCTATGGTTTGTGCTGGTGCTGAACCTGTGTAGGACAAGTGTTCATTGTCTGCCAGAGCTTCATTCACTCTTGTACTTCCTTTCTTTGCATACCAGGGATCTCTACTAGACACATTTAGTTTTGCAGTCTGTGATGGGCAGTTCTGTCACTCTCTCAAGACTCCCCAGATAATAACTCCAAATGCTGGTTGGTTAGGGAGGTGTGTGTGTGTGGTCTCCTAAGTACACTGAAAGTAGAGAAAGCCACTACAATACTCAGGTCTGTCTTTATACCTTTAAAAGCCACCAAACATTACCCTCCGAGAGGTCCACAGTTGTGGATATAATGTGGTTTTCTGGAGCTTAGTGAACTTCATGACCGATATATGGCTACAGAGGTTGATCTACTCACTGATCTCATATCAGGGCTATCAGACATCAGCACTGTTCTCAGTTGATGAGTTCTGCTGTTGGACACCAAAGACAGGACTGCATTTTCCTATACTATGTTACTTAAAAAAGTCTGGGCTAAGCCTTCTGCCACCTTTACATTTTTGTTTGTCAGTATTCCTGTTACTTTACTTTTTTTCAAAACCTACTTTCAATGATGGTTCTTAAACACTTTAACCTTCCTTCTGGCCCACCACCCACCAGAGGTAGCAGAAAAGAAAGGCAGGGGAGTGGACCTGTTTAGAAATGGTTCTTTGGAGCGAATCTCATCTGTGTTGTTAGGAAATAGGCAGTTCAGTTCACAGGTCAGCAGCAGCATCTCAATCCACTCATCACAAACAACTTATGGATATCCCAGCAGTCCAGTTCGGCAGAGTGAGGATAGCAAACATGAATCAGCCACAGTGGCATACCCTAGCAGAGACAGTCAGCCCTGAGCCTTGGCACAAGTCAACAGGAGGGACCCAGAGGGACACTAGGAAAGGTTCTCAGCTGTGTCTCTCTTAGTGAAGTGAAGATCAGCAAAGACGAGAGACTAACAAGCACTGCATAGATAGCTCTACAGGCAAGCCTAACCCAGCCTCCTTCACTGTCCGTCCAGTCTATTTATACTCCTTCTAAGCATCATGTGTTCTTCACAGGTCTTGCCTCACATGTGAGTCTGTCTCAGCTGACATCAGTCTGCCAAACAGCCTGAGTCCACAGAAGTGGTAAGAAGTCAAGGCACACTACTAGACTTTTTTTTTTTTTTTTTGGTGCATTTCTCTTTATGGAGTCCCAACAAAATGAGCTCAATTATGCAATGTAAGGCGGACCATTACATGCTTGCCATTAGCAAAGAACCCTTCACCATGTGTCCTTTCATGTGCTTGCTCTTTCGCAGAACATCATCTCTCCTGTGTATGCTTCTGTGAAACATTCCTTCACTAGTCTGCCTTAGCCTTTCACTTGTGTCCTCTTCAGTGAATCGTTCCTTCACATGTTTGCCCCAGCAAAACACCATTCAACACAACTGACTTTCCAAAGAACCCTTAAGTTTCCACTTTCTATCCCATTCTCTACAACAGCTTTCTGGGGTTGTCTTTTACCCAGGGGAATGGGGCAGGTTGATTCCAGGCTCATTAAGTTGTGACTGTTCTCTGTTTTCAGGCTTCTGAACTGGGCCATTTCTCTCTACTGTTGACCTTCAGAACCAGAGATGTCACTGTCCCAGCAAACCTGCAGCTAGGTTTAAGGCTTGTGTGGGCTGTGAGCTTGTCCTTTGGTAAGACTACCAGTCTCTTTTCACAGGACCACCTGGCTTAACTTTCTTTTTTCTTTTTCTTTTTATTCTTTAATCCTTTAATACAGTACAGACAGTAACCCTCTCCCAGTCCACCCTCCAACTGCTCCACATCCCACAGCTCCCCCACAAAAAGATTCCCCACCACCACCCCTCACCACTCCCTGGGGCCCCAAGTCTCTCAAGGGTTGGGTGCCTCTTCTCTGACTGAGTCCAGACCTGGCAGTCCTCTGCTGTATATGTGTTGGGGACCTCATATCAGCAGCTGTATGCTGCCTGGTTGGTGTCTCAGTGTCCGAGAGATCCTGGGGGCCCAGGTTAGTTGAGACTGCTGGTCTTCTTATAGGGTCACCCTCCTCCTCAGCTTCTTCTAGCTTTTTCCTAATTTAGCCTTAGGGGTCACCAGCTTCTGTCCATTTGGTAGGGTGTAAATATGTGTATGTGACTCTTTCAGCTGCTTGATGGGACCTTTGGAAGGCAGTCATAATAAGCCCCTGTTTGTAAGCAAACATTAGTAATAGTGACAGGCTTTGGGGTTTCCCCCTGAGCTGGATCTCAATTTGGGCCCGTCACTGGACCTCCTTTTACTCAGGCTTTTCTCCACATTTGTCCCTGTTCTTTCAGATAAGAACAATTCTGGGTCACAGTTTTTGACTGTGGGATGGCAACCCCATCACTCTATATGATGCCCTTACTTTTAACTGGAGGTGGGCTCTACAAGTTCGCTTTCTCCACTGTAGGACATTTCATCTAAGGTCTCTTCCTTTGAGTCCTGAGAGTCTCTCACCTCACAGGTCTCTGGTATAGTCTAGAGGATCCCTCTAGACTTATCCTGAGCAAAGTAACTCAGACTCAAAATGATATGCATGGTATGTACTCACTAATAAGTAGATATTAGCCAAAAATGTACAGAATTCCTAGAATACAATCCACAGAACTCAAGAAGGCTAAGAAGCCGAAGGGACCATGATGTGATGATGCCTCCATTCCACTTGGGAAGGAGAAGAAAGCAATCAAAGGAGTGGGGAAGGGAGACAGGGACCTGGGATGGAAAGGCGAAAGGGAGGGGAAGAGAGGAACATGATCAGATATTGGAGGTCGGGAGTGGAGGAGAACAGGACTGAAGCCCTGAGGGCCAGCAGAAAGAATGGAAACAGGCAACCTCAGTAGGCTTAACTTTCAAATGAGTTTTTTGCCTTCCCTGTCTTTGCTGAGCAGCCATGTGGCTGGAGTGTTTGAGACTCAGCTTTCTTCTTTCTCTGTTGTTATTCTTTCTGTGTACCTTTCAGGTGTCCTATCACTCATTTTGTGAGTTTACAACACTATTTTAAAATTCCTTCCTGGATAGTTAACCCTTCCACAACCTTATGCTTTTCTTCCTCTAGGTCACAATAAATTAGTATCTAGTAACAATGTTTGTGTGTGTGTGTGTGTATGTGTGTGTGTGTGTGTGTGTGTGTGTGTGTATGGTGTGTGTGTGGTATGTATATGTGATGTGGTGTATATATGTGTGTGTGGTGTGTAAGTATGGTGTATATGCATGTGATATGTTTGGTCTGTGTGTGTGCCTGTGTTGTGTTTGTGTGTGTGTGTGTAGTATGTGTGTGAGTGTGTGTGTGTTGTGGTATATATGTTGTGTATGTGTGTGTGGTGTGTATGTGGTATGTATGTATATGTGTGTATTGTGTCTCTGTGTGTGTGGTGTAGTGTATATATAGTGTGTCTGTGGTGTATATGTATGTGTGTGTTATATGTGGTGCATATTTTCTCTGCGTGTGTGTGTTGTGTGGTATGTATGTATGTATGTATGTATGTGGTGTATGTGTGTGTTTTGTGTGGTATGTATGTGTATGTGCATGTTGTGTCTGTGTGTATGTAGTGTGTATATGTGTATCTATCTGTGTTGTGTCTGTGTGTGTGGTGTGTGTATGTATGTGGTGTATGTAATTGTGTGAGTATATGAAGGGAAGTGTACAGGTATATGTACAGGTACGTGTGAATATGTGTTCCCATGTGTATGAATGCTAGATATTGACATCTTTCTCAGTTGCAGTCTCTCTTTCATTTTGAGTCGGGGTCTGTCACTCAACACTGAATAATCACTTAGACTCACTGATTACTTGACTTGTAAGTTGTAGGAATACATCTCTCTCTGCCTTCCCAGAGCTGGGATTGAAGGCACACACCTGGATGTTTATGTCTTGTTGGGGATCCTAACAGCTTGTGCAGTAAGCTGCTTACCAGCTGGACCATCTCACCAGCCCCTACTCTGCCATCTTACCCAGAAGTCTTGCTAGGAATATTCTTGTGTGTCTTTTGATGTACACACACCTGCATTTTTATTGGTCTTATGCCTAAGAGTAGAATTACTTGTTCATGAAGTTGTGTATGTTTAACTTGAGTGGGTATTGCTACTTTCTCAAAATGAATACCCTGGTATTCCCTTTGCCAGCAATTCAGGAGAGATCCACATGGTTCGCATGTTTTCAGTACTTAAATAGTAATTCTCATACTTAAGGAGGTATAATATCATAATATGGCTTTAATGTGTATTTCCTTGTGTTTCATTGAATTTAATAAAATTTTATGTTTATTGACAATTTGGATATTTCTTTTGTAAGATGATCATTAGGTGTGCAGCTCTACCCTCTAGGTATGATTTGTTCTTTGCTACAGAGTAACTTCAATTTACTGTGTGAGACCCTGGTAAGACTGGGTTCACTAACATTTCCTCATGGAAGGTGGGAGAGGGATCGTGAGACAGCTTATTACATAGCCCACCAGGGGACCTGTGTGGCACATGTGGTTCCACCCCTCCTCAAGGATACATGAGCAATTAAAAGCTGATGGAGGAAGGAGCCTCTTTCTCAGTGGTGTTGCTACCATGGTCCTGTAAGCACGCCCTCATTCTTGTTCCTGTTAGTGACTGAATTTAAACGCACTTGTTCTCAGAGCTAGACGTGGGTGAGTTCATTAGTCTGGTGTGCCACTGGGGCCTCTCTGGAACATAGGGTTGCTCACTTCTTCTCTAGAGAAGTCATATAGTACTATTCAAGTCTTTTGCTTTTTAGGTTGGGTTGTCTGTGTAACTGACTTGCAAAAGCTGTTTATATAGATTGGGTAAGTTTTTTTTTTTTTTTTTTTTTTTTTTTTCCTGGCCAGGTATGATATTT
This sequence comes from Mus musculus, assembly GCF_000001635.26. Lineage (NCBI taxonomy): Eukaryota > Metazoa > Chordata > Mammalia > Rodentia > Muridae > Mus > Mus musculus. The sequence continues at coordinate 72,735,119 of NC_000083.6, read as the reverse complement.
TTGCCTCTGACGGGGTTGTGTTTGGAAATACAGCAGCTTCTAATAGATCAGTTTCTTCTTCGTTGCTCCTCAGATAGGGCTGTGTAGAGCCTCCAGGGTCCTCCAGGGTTGCCTAACAGCTTTCTTGTTTTGCTTCCCATACACAGCATATGCACATCCATGATGCACCTGGACTTGACTTTCGTCAGTAGTGTGAGTTAGAGACCAGGTTTTCAATATCATTTTCCAACTTACTCAGAAAATGTAAAGAGTGGATGGTGTTCTCCTTGGCTTTGCTCCCAGTCCCAGAAGGCAAGCCTTGGTCAGTTCACCCCACGCTGAGTGTGGGATTTGCAGTGGCTATCTTTCATCAGCTCAGGTCCTATTTTACTACTTTCTGCCAAAAATATTATTTATCTCCCCTTTGGTTATGAATTGGGATCGGATTGTATCAGTCGATTCTTCTGACCTGCCTGTTTTCTTTTCACTTTAGTTATTTTAAGTTGGTAAACTACACTGATGTTTTCAAAATGTTAAGCCAACTTTGTTTTGCTGAATGAATTTTAGTTTGTTGTGATGACTTTTAACATTCTTACATCCTTTATTTTATCATTTTTTTCCTGGTTGATCAAATAAACCAATTAAAGTTTTATTTTAGTTGCTATCTTTCTGTCACATATTTCATTTTTTTTGTTCTTTGACAATTTCATAAATGCATATTGTATGTTTTGGTCTTTTTGCTCCCTTTTTCCTCCTTTCCTCCTCCCTCACCCCTGCTGAACCCCTTCTTCTCAACAGTCCCTCCTGTTTTCATTTTATTTGTTTTGTTTTGAGGACACACTGAGTTTAAGTAGGGTTGCCTGCATGAACATGGGCAGGACTGTTTATCGGTATATGGACAGCTTAACAATGGCTACACCACTGAAGAAGTGATTGTCCTTTCAATTGCCTAGCATAATTCATAATTCATGCTTGTGTGTCCTGCTTCCATCCCCTTTGGGATAGGAGTCTACCTTGTACCACCTTGATGAGCTCTCTTGCTGAACTGCTTGCTGGAGGTAAGGTACTGTTAATCAACGTGGAGTCATTTTCCATTGAGCAGGAGAATGGGTTTGACAGTTCAGATGGTGTGATTCTCCCACTGGCTACGATGCAGCCTAGGAATGCTAATGAAGGCCTTCCTTAGGTTGTCTCTTGTGAGTCAGCAAATGAGCTCTGTAACTTGAGAGCCAGAAGTTAATTAGCGACCTGTTAGAGACAGACCCTGATGGAAATAGGAGAATTTAGGTCTGTCAGAGCAGAGGGCTGAGAAGCTTTGAAGGTGAGGCCGTGACTCAGGACATGAGGTGAGAAGCAAAGGGAAAGAGGAGCAAGGTTTATGCATGAGTGTCAAAGCCAGGACCCTGTAATGGAAGCCAGGAGAGGGGCATGCGGCCTGCCCAGGAAGAGCTGCTCAACATCTGGCTGTGGCTGACACCAGAGAAGCTGTCAGTTCAGAACTTTCCCTTGTGGCAGAATAAAGGAGAGGAATGCAGAGCTATGTTCTATGTGAATGGCTAAATCAGATCACCCGCCAGCTGACGATGATGGAGGAGGGCGTGTAGGTGTCTTGTATCCCTTGTTCATTTTTCTTTGAGACAGGATAGAAAAATCTAAAATCTCATCTGCTTACAAGTTTGCTAAAATAACCCAATGGATAAGTAATTTGCCAGGCAGTACTGTGGATAATGTCCTGCAAAGGAAATCCAATAGGCTACAGCCATCAGGCAAGGATGAAAGATGGAAGCCGTCCTTGTCATACTGCATAAGTGATGTCCACCATATGCATTGCATTGGACTCAGATGTGCTGGACAGGCTTGTGGTCTCTGGAAGCCAACTTTGGCCAGGGGGGAAAAAAAGTCCTACTCCCTTGGCTTAGGCAGATACCTAATTAGGTTAGGAGAACTGCCAAAAAGCAACCAATTGAAAGCTAAATGACTGCAAGGCATTGTGGGTAAAATATGCAAAATGTCACTGAGGCAGAAGTAAGGAAACCTTCAAAGCAGGTGTGACATAAAAGCTGACCTGCCAGGGGACTGTTAGTTCTGTCTCCTCTGGAATCTCTTTCTAGGGTTTTATTTCTCCACAGTGGAAGCTCTGCTGTTCTTTACTGTTGGAGACTCTGTAACAAATGCTCCTATCATCTCTCCTTCTGAATTCTAATAGACTGAAGGGGGAAATAGGCTTCTAATCCTGCCATATGAAGGGCTGGTAGCCCAGCGTTTCTGGGCTTATTGGGCAATGGTGCAGAACGGAATGATGCATCAAGGTGCATCTGTGTGGCGGAGCCTGGCCTTTGCAAGGTTAACCTTTTGAGTGTAACTTTCCTAATCCATCATACTTTTTTTTTTTCTTGCAGTGGTCATCTCATTGTTGGTGCCACTGAGGGCCTCCACAGCTGGGACAGCCTAGTCTGTTGACACTGTTCCTTCAGGCTCTTGGAGATTTGCCCTCTTCATCCTTTAAAAGCAACGTCAGAATGGCCAGCTGTAATATAGCCTCAGCTCACACACCCATTGCTGTCCAAGTTCATTGACTTTGCTGTAGACCTGGGGCACAGTGCTTTACTGTGGGGTAGGATTTGTGGTAAGGAGGGAACATCCTTATTTCAGTTTCTGGCCAACTTCCTTGACCCCCTCTCTATTTTGTTTACAGGGAAGTTGTATTCATTTTCCTTATCCTTATAGGTGGTATATAATTCAGGTAAGCTTTTTAGGGATGTGTTCCTACAAAGAAAACTGTCCCTAACAGGAGATCTCGGATCACTACCTTAAAGACTTTGAAGTAGGTACCTTAACCCCAATTCACACTGAAGAAGACCGAGGTTTGGAATGAGTTGCTTAAGACAATACCACAGGGCTAGGACTCCAAAGGAGGACAGTGGTCCCCGGTGCCTTGCTGTCTCTATTATTTATTCATGCTATTTTTATAGCCCCTTGTGAGGATTTCAAAGCCATTTGCTGGCCCAGTTTCTCTCATGGTCAAGTGTGGACATTTTATGTTTTCATATGATGCTGTACACTGTACCAATTTACTTTATTTAATGTTCCCAACAAGTTTGCAAGTGATAGTGTTATCTTCACACACACACACACACACACACACACACACACACACACACACACATGCACATACACATGGAGGCCAGAAATTGATGTTGGATGTCTTCCCCAGTCTTGCTTGATTTTTTGAGACAGTCTCTCACCGCTCCTGGCTGGAGCTTGATGACTTGGCTAGAGTGGCTGGCCAGTGAGCCCAAGCGATCCTCCTATCTCCATCTCTCCAGAATGTAGATGTCAGGTATGCACGACCACACCTGAGTTTTACGTGGGTACTGGGGATCTTAACTCGGGTCCTTATGTTTGTATGGTAAGCACTTCATCGACTAAGCCATCTCCCCAGCCCCATGTGATTCATCTTAAAGAAGAGAGGGCTAGAGTTCACTGAGAGAAATGCCTTGGCTAAAACTCTATGTCCAGGAGAGATTAGATTCCCATCTTAAACCTAAGCTTCTGCTCCCAAAAATATCAATGTTCTATATACATCAAATGGCATGCTCACAGGGAGCACACAGTTCTGTAGAATCTTGGTGATTTTGACTTGGCTTTTCAAGACCATGCTTGGCTGGGACCGGGAAAGATAATTAGCTCAGCCACAGATTTGGACTTATCCCGTGCCTGTCCATGGCATCCAGCTCTGGTCTGACGCCAGTTCACATCCAGGAGCAGCCAGTGGGCCAGGAGAGAGCTGAAATGTCTGGGCCTTCACAGTTATTCCTCCCCTGGCCCCCGCTTCCCTCGGCTTTATGTGGAGCTGAGCCTATCATTAATCAGGCTGTGAAGCAAAGAAAATAAAAGGCTGCCTTGGAAAGAACCCTTATTTATTTAAAATTGAAAAAAAAAACCCAGAATAGACTGAAACATGTTTCCAGTATACTGAATTTGATTATCTGGCTGTGAACAAAGGGACCCAGTCATTTAAAATTAAAGTTGAGATATCTAGCAAGTTTGTTTGACGAATCAATTGCTGAGTGAGGAGCCCCCGACCACAGCCATGGTGAGGCTTCCTTCATCTTCTCTCTAGACGCTCAGGGCATTTGTCTGATTGCTCTAATTGTTTAGTGCTATTGTACAAGCTCCTCATTTGGAAGGGGTGAGCCAGAGAAGTCCCCCATGTCCCCATTTCTGATGGTTCCAAAATGGGAGTCTCTAATATATCTGTAGTGGTGACCATTAGACTACTCAGCTCTCCAACACAGTTGCTTTGGATTTTGACTGTGAGTCTCAGTTGAAAACACCAGCTTTATCCTTTGATGAGTGAAGCCATATCTCTCAGATATAGAACTGAATGGAGGACAGTGGGAAGCAGAGGGCATTATTGCTCTCCAAGGAAGTTCACTGAGTAGAAACTGGCAATGAGCCTGCAGGAAGCCATAACTGGCGGATACAATCCTGGTAATAGGAACACTGGGGCATAGTGTTTACTTCTTTAGGCTTAATTACAAAGTACAGACTCAGTGGATGGGAGACACTCACCCCTTGGACACATGCCTTTTCTTTCTTGTATGGCAAACTTCTGATGGTTTGTTGTTGTTGTTGTTAGTTTTTACTTTTGTTTATTTTATGTGTATTTTGTGTGCATGCGTGCATGCCACATGTATACCTGTTGGATCAGATCAGGGGTTACAGATGGTTGTGAACCATCATGTGGGAACTGGGAATGGGAATTTGGGTCCTCTGCAAGAGCAACAAGTACTCTTAACCACAGAGCTGTCTCTCTAGCCCTCAAAATGGGTTCTTTGTATCCTGTTGCTGATTGAGTGTTCCTAGGGTACAGTTTTTGATTGTTCCCTGTCTTGCTTGTAGTCTATGGGGTCCCTTTTGTGTATCGAAAGACTTAAGCTGCCATGCAAGTTTATTTCATCACCCAGCTCTTCACAAGTACCTGCATCCACTCCTGTCTTTTCTACCATTTCTGAGAAGTCCCTTCTTGTACCTGCATTTTAGCCAGAGGACAGTCCTAAGTTCTTAAATCTATTTCCCTCACTCTTCAATTTATGCCTTCTCCCCTGTCTTAGTCAGGGTATCTATTCCTGCACAAACATCATGACCAAGAAGCAAGTTGGGGAGGAAAGGGTTTATTCGGCTTACACTTCCACACTGCTGTTCATCACCAAAGGAAGTCAGGACTGGAACTCAAGCAGGTCAGGAAGCAGGAGCTGATACAGAGCCATGGAGGGATGTCCCTTACTGGCTTGCTTCCCCTGGCTTGCTCAGCCTGCTCTTTTATAGAACCCAAGACTACCAGCCCAGAGATGGTCCCACCCACAAGGAGCCTTTCCCCCTTGATCATTACTAATTGAGAAAATGCCTTACAGTTGGATCTTATGGAGGCATTTCCTTAACTGAAGTTCCTTTTTCTGTGGTAACTCCAGCTGTGTCAAGTTGACACAAAACTAGCCAGCACATCCCCCATCAACTGCATGGAATCCTATCTCTGCATGTCCCATGATTTCAGGGCCCCAATGAGATGATATCAACCCCTTCGATCCCCTTCTCCTCTCCAGCTAGAATTCATAATAGTGTCACAGCATCACTGCACAGTATCCATCACCTGCTACTTAGAGCTATAATTCCTTGATAGGATTTCTTTTCTGTAGACCGTAATTTGTATGTTCTTTGAAAGCAATAGGAAGTGATATCTTGTTGAGTAGAATCTGTGGTATGTGGGATACTGTGGGGAGAGAAGGTACCCACCATGTGTGATGAGATTTATTGAGACAGGGATTAGGAATTAGGGTCAGATTGGACCAGTTGGTTTTTATCTCTTCATTCCCCCCCCCACTTCATCCCTTTTATTCTCTTTATTTTATCCTTTTCTTCTTTATAACTCTAAGTATTGGCATGTTAAAAGGTCTGTCAGGGATACCTTGACTCTCCAGACTGCTATTCTTGCTCCAGGTGGATCTTGCCATAGACTCACACAAATTTTATGTGCATGCATGTGTATTTGGGTATACATATGTGTGATTGTATGTGTGTGGAGGCCAGAGGTAAACCTTAGATTTTTTGTTCAATTGCTGTCTGCCTTCAATAGGATCTATCACTGAACCAGTAGCTCATTCATACTTGCCAGCGGCGATCAAGCCCCAGAGAGCCTTCTGTCTCTACTTCCTTGTTATAGGCTACCACGATTGTACCCATTACACCCTGGCTTTTTTCTTTCATTATTTAGAGAATACTTTATTAGTTTCTGTAATCAAACACACATAGATAAGGCATTATATATTTAATGTAGTGCTTTACCCCCTGTATAAATGGAAAGATATAAGTTTAATATTTCTAAACCAACAAACCTATTAGTCCTGTACAATACCATTGCAACATAATAAACTGAAATAGCTTTTCTCAAGGTTGGCTACTCAGCTTGTGTAAAAACATCTTTAAAAAGTATGTCTTGCAGGAGTGTAGACAAGCCTGTAAGCACAGGTAAGACCATCACTTCTGCTTCGAGGGACCCTCCCAGAGCCCTCAGGACACAGGAACTGAGGGACAGCCTGGGATAGGATCTTTTCAGTTACATCTGCACTGGAAGCTGATCCTATATCACAGCACCTGGAGCTGATCATGTGCCACAATGCTCCATACCCAAATACTGCTGGGAGAGAGCTGGTCTCCCAGGAGAGCCAACACACCTGTGAGCACAAGTAAAACCACCACTTGTACTCAAATTTCTGGCCCAAGAGGGACCTGACCAGAGCCATCAGGACACAAGAACCAAGGAAGAGCTGGAGACAGGATCCTTCCAGTTTCCATCTGCAACCCGGAGCTGATGCTGTGCAACAGCTCTTCATACCCAAGTTCCTCCCGGAGAGAACTGGTCTCCCAGGAGGCCACATAGGATTACAGAAGGGACAAGCCACAGTGAGAAACAGCAAGACCTGCTAACACCACATATAACCAGATAGAGAGGGGCAAAACAAGAACATAAGCAACAGAAACCAAGGCCACTTGATATCATTAGAAACCAGAATCCCACCACAGTGAACCCCAGAAACCCCAACACATCAGAAAAGCAAGACTCTGATTTAAAATCACATCTCATGATGATGATAGAGGGCTTTAAGAAGGACATAAGTAACTCTTTTAAAGAAATACAAAAAGACATAGGTAAACAGGTAGAAGACTTTAAAGGGGAAACATAATTCTACCTCTAACAACAAAAATAACAAGAGGCAACAATCACTACTCCTTAATATCTCTTAACAACAATGGACTTAATTCCCCAATAAAAAGACATAGTATAACAGACTGGATATGTAAATAGGACCCAACATTTTGCTGCATATAGGAAACGTACCTCAGTGTCAAAGAAAGACACTACCTCAGAGGAAAGGGCTGGAAAACAATTGTCCAAGCAAATGGTCCCAAGAAACAAGCTGGAGTAGTGATTCTAATATCATAAAAGCAACTTTCAACCAAAAGTTATCAAAAAGGATAAGGAAGGACACTTCATACTCATCAAAAGGAAAAAAAAACAATCTACCAAGAACTCTCAGTTCTGAACATCTATCCTCCAGATGCAAGGAAGCTTCATGAAAGAAACTTTACTAAAGCTCAAAGCACACATTGCACCTCACAGAATAATAGTGGGAGACTTCAACACCCCACTCTCATCAATGGACAGATCTTAGAAACAAAAGCTAAACTGAGACACAGTGAAACCAACAGAAGTTATGAACCAAATGGATCTAACAGATATTTATAGAATTTTTCATCCTAAAGCAAAGAATATACCTTCTGCTCAGCACCTCATGGTGCCTTCTCCAAAATTGACCATATAATCGATCACAAAGCTGGCCTCAACAGATACAAGAAGATTGAAATAATTCCATGTATCCTATCAGATCACCACAGACGAAGGCTGGTCTTCAATAACAACAAAAACAACAGAAAGCCTACATATACATGGAAGCTGAACAACACCTTACTCAATGATAACTTGGTCAAGGAAGGAAGGAAGGAAGGAAGGAAGGAAGGAAGGAAGGAAGGAAGGAAGGGAGGGAGGGAGGGAGGGAGGGAGGGAGGGAAAGAGAGAGAGAGAGAGAAGAGAA